>NC_142168.1:4923595-5224394 GCF_029865625.1 Vigna umbellata
TATGTTCTTTTGGCTTTTTGACGTCCGACCTGTACCCGATGTCTTTGTGGGTGACGTTAGTCAGACGTCGGGGTTATAACTCGAACGTCTATATAGACGTCCGATGTGTCAGGCCCAACATCTATATAGACGTCCGACGCGTCAGGCTCGACGTCTACGACGTCTGAGGTATACCATCAACGTCTACGTAGACGTCCGAGGTGTACCCACTGATGTCCATATGCCTGAAACGGGTTGTTTAGAGATTAGGGGTTGAACGTCGGTTTGTGCACTGTCAGACGTCTATAGACGTCTGTTAGTGCACTAACCGACGTCTACTAGGTGTTTTTTTTAAAAAAAATAATTTATTTTTGCAATAAAACCACACCTGAAAAGTAGAAAATTGTTCCAGAACAATATAGTATAATATATATATGCGTTTCATATAAAGAAAGTTCTACTTAATGTAAAAAATAATCCAATACCAAAACTATCAAGATATAAACTTAAACTAAAACTAAGCAATGTTCAACAACAAATAAAACTATTCCTAACTCCATCTTTGCAGAAGATAAGTTGTCAACTCCTGCCTTATCTGCCTAATTGTGTCCTCTGGTATAGGAGATGTACTCTTGAAGCGCTGCAAAATTGAAGAAAGATTCATTATGGTTTCATATATGTTTGAAGATGAATTTGATTTGTAATGTATTCAAGGTATGCATCATTACCTCATTGCAGTCATCTGTAATGACAGCTCGAATGATGGTCTTAATCTAACACATGACATAAAGGCCACATTCCCATGAATCTAGCTGTTGGTTACACTAAAATGATAAACTAAATAGTCAAGAATTTAGATCATTCAATAACATAGGAAATGAATTAGAACTATAAATGACTTACAACCTTTGGATACAAAATTTGAACTAGTTGAGCTCGAGATTTACCAGTAACTCTGTACAGATTGAAAACACAAAGTAAAATTAATATAACTATATTTATCATAAAAGTTTAAGGTGAATATCAAATTCAAAGTCATTTTTGGAGAAACACTTACCCTTGAACTCAAGTCATTTTTCATCTTCCTGTACAACGAACAAAACCATATAATTTTACATTGTTTGGGAATGATGACCATCAGCTGCTAGTGGGACCTATCACGAAGCACAAATAGTTATTTAACTAATTAAGAAAACTTTAATAATGAACTTTTACATATAACAATACCTACCCATCAATATATGGCACAAGGTATACGTCTCTTTTTGACTCATCCATCCATGTTTGCAAATAATGTTGTCTGTTTTCAAGTGTGTTACCAGAAGGTTGAATGGTCTGAGGTTCAACAAATCCGTACATGGAAGACAAACTTTGGTCTACAACGATTGTGTCCATGTACCTAACAACAAAGTTAAGTTGTTAGAAACTATAAGAATCTAAATAAAAGTAATATGGAAGACAAAATTAACTATCTTACATACACCACAGTTGAATGATGGAAATATTCAACATCCTGTCTCCCCCAATCACCTCCAATGCATCAGGCAATGTGATATATACTGGTACATGGGGGGAAGACCAAATACTCTCAAATTCCAGTATAGTTCTAATGGTGCTTTCTTCAACTTGGGTATTCTTGTCATTAGCTTTGATAGAGGATCATCCTCCGCTTCAGCCATGTCATCATCTTCATGTATGACTGTATCATGAATCGACTGCTTCTGAGGACGTGTGAACTAAAGATAAGAATTTCATCAAAGAGTTATCAACAAATATTTTTAAACTTCACATAGAAATACTAATAAAAAAGACATTATACCAAAATAACATTTTAGCCTTAACTTTCTCAACTATTAAGCATAAAATATACTTATAATCCATTATCATTTCTATATAATCAATATGTTTAGTAATATTAAACATAAAGATCTATGCATGCTCCTTATCCTTAGTGAATATTGATAAGTTGATGTTTTCAATTTTATTTTTATCAGAGAATGAGACATTTAAATGGCCAACCAATTTACAACATCTAGAACTGGGTGAAAACAGTTTGAGCAACGAATTTCTTTCATCTCTGAAGAACCTTCCACATCTTCAATATCTTGATTTAAGCTACAATCAATTAGAAGGAGCTGTAGATATAAGCGGTCAGTATTTTTATTTTCTATTTTATTAAAACATTAAAAAAATTCAGATATTATATTATAATATTTTAGAATTAATAAACATACATACACTTGATTACAAGTCATAATTAATTTCATGTTAAGATAATTAAGATTAAAAATATCCATAAACTACCGTATACATAATAGTTCACATTATAAAATATTGTAAAAAAGTACACTTTTATTTAAGTAGATGTGACTCCTTCCCAATATGCATGCTCCTTATTTTTATTTATTGTGATTACAGATAAGTTGACCCTTGTAGAGTAGATAAAATTTGTTTAATTATTGGTAAAAAAAATATGTATTTTTGTATTCTTTTCCTGTGTCACCGTTATCGAACTCATGTTGAACCACTCTTAAATATGGAATTTTATTCTCAATATTCTTCAACCTAAATAGTTATATATATATTTATTTATTTATTTATTTATTGATGGAGTTTAACACTGATGTGGTAACACTAACTAAAATCAAAATAAAATTCAATCTAAATATAATAATGTTAAATTCTAAATACAATATAATGATGTTAAATTCTAAATACAATATAATGATGTTAAATTCTAAATACAATTCAAAATCACAATACAGTTCAAATTATTTAAAGATATGATAACATTTAGGAATTTTGGTTTTTTAATATAATTTAATATTTAGAATTTATAATTAATTTTGTGAACCAAACCCAACTCATCACGGATTCAACATAGGTGAGTTGGGTTCTTAGTGGACCACATTCATTTTGAATCTGTGTCAAAATTTGTAACTTTTTTTAACTTAATTTGACTGAACCCATGATAAGTCAAATTGATTCATGAATTTTAATCTATTTTGACAATTTCGTTTGTTGGTAAATTGTCTCATTCTCCTTTTTCTTCCCGTAGTCAATATGTTTTCTGTTATTATAATCCGTAGATAACAATAATTTATATACAAATTTTATTTTGTGGATAATTTTTTATGAGAAATTTAACATTTTAAGTTACTCTTATTTTAACATTTATCCAATGTTAACGTACGTAAAAAAATCTATTTAATCAATCAATTAATAAATTATGGTTAATTTTATTTTTAAGATAATTAATATTTCAAAAGTTAAATTACAACACAACCGTTTGTATTATAAAAAAAGTATTACAGATATAAACTATCGATAGTTATATTCACTATAAGAAAAACATAGGATAACTTTCTTTGGATTATGTTTAGATTATATTTGGACTATTTATCTTTTAAGTTTTGGATTATGGGTGAAACTAAACTTCATTAAAATTATGTTTCAATTTTATTTAAATATTGGATTGTGTTATGTTTTAATTTGATTTGTATTAAATATCATTCAATTTGATGAATTATGTTTGAATAAATTTAATTTAAATTATTATATATGATTAAATAATATTGTATTAGGTATTATATAGAGCAAAGGGATAAATAATTTTGATTGTATGGATTATTTTTTTCGTACTAATAAATTACTTGACAAAATTGGTTTTGGAAGTAAATAATGTGTGTGAAAATTTACACATAGGTAATATTAGTAACTAATATATCCAATGTTAATTTATCCAATAATGACGACTTGCATGCCGTGAATATATAACGAAAGATTTCTAATAGCAACAATTTACCTACATAATGTGAGGCCCAATTACCCACTCATGACATCACAACACTCATAGATTCTCTGCATTTCTCATGAATGTTATCATCAATAACGTTTTTCAATGGTTATTTGTCTAGTCTTTGTTTCTTTATCAAATACTTAGTCAAAGTATTGCAACTCTTTTATGTATTATGCTTGCTAGAAAGATTTCTAACTATCATTTCTACCTCTCTTTTTTTTCTATGAAAGTGGTGTAAGTAAATATAGTAAAAGTTAAAATTTACATTAATATCTTTCATCATAGTCAACTTTTAGAGGTTAAACTTAGACTAACTTTTTGGAAAAATAATACTTTTAGTTATTTGAAAGTAAACTAGTTTTGTAATGCTTCTGGGCGAAGAAAAATATAACTCTTCACATTAATGTTTGTTGACTTTTATTAATTCTTTTTTTTTTTTTTGCAGGATTATCAACTTCATCCAATTTGACGAATCTTTATCTACGCCATAATAATATCCATAATTTTGTTAACCATCAAGGTATTAAAGAAAAAATGATTTAAAATGGTTTAATTTATTGTTTAGAGACAAAGAAAAGATATATTAGATAAATTTATAATACTAACACATTGTAGAATCCCATAATTTTCTCAACGTTGGTATATTTACTTTGCACAAAATATATTTGTCACCTTCCTAAATGCATATATTATCTATCTCATTTAGTCTAACGCTTATTTACATTTGTTTTTAATTTAATTGACATATCTTTCAGGCTTAAAAGGTCTCAGTGGATTGGATGTCCTTGATTTAGATTGGAATATGATAGATGGAAACAAACTAAGAGAGTCATTACGAGCTTTATCATTATCCATTAGAAAGCTTTCTATATCTTACAATAACTTCAAAGGAACAATTTTAGCTGAAGGTAGTAATATTAATGATTTTCACAAAGATAAATTAATTTCATAATTGTGTTACATTAAGATTTATATATATATTTTCTACTGCGCAGATTTTCATGATTTAAGTAACCTAGAACGTTTGACATTGGATGGAAATAATAACATGGAGAATGAAATTTTTGAAAGTATTGGAAACTTGACATCCTTGAAAGCTTTGTCTCTTTCATACTGTGATATGAATGACACGCTTCCTGAAGCTGGTAATTATATTATTATTTAACGTTATTCATGAAATAGATGTTATATACCATTTTTCTTAGTTTCATTGAAATCTTTATACCTTTGTGATTATAACCTTTGTTAGATGTTTTCTTGTTTCTTCAAATTTTCATTCAGATTGGTCTAGGATGAAGAAGTTAGAAGAATTATATCTAATAGGCAATGGATTTGAAGGATCTCTTCCCAATTCTTTTGTTAACATGACATCTCTTCAGATATTGAAACTTTCTCAAAATAACTTCATTGGAAGGTTTGATTCTAACATTGCAACACTTACATCACTTGAAGAATTTGGTTTTGAAGAAAACCAATTTGAAGTTTCTATTTCTTTTTCGTCATTTGCCAATCATTCAAACCTTAAAGTCATTCGGGGTAAAGGCAATAAAATCATAGTGGACTCACAGCATAATTTGCGCACTTGGATTCCAAAATTTCAATTAAGTGAACTTAGCTTGTCTTCAAAAATTGAGACTAGCTCTTTTCGGTTCCCAAGATTTCTTCTTTATCAAAAAGATTTAGTTACACTAGATTTTAGTAGTTTGAAGTTGGAAGGAAGGTTTCCTCATTGGTTGTTAGAAAACAACACAAAATTGACTCAAGTAACTTTCAGAAATTGTTCTATGACTGGTACTATGCAATTACCATTGCATCCCCTTCTTGAGTTGGAGAGCGTTGATGTGTCTAGCAATACCATAATTGGTGAAATTCCAAGTAAGAATATCAGTTCAATTTATCCAAATTTGAAAAATCTAAACATGTCTAGAAACCACATCCAAGGTTCAATTCCGCGTGAGTTTGGCCAAATGAAATATTTGTCTGAGTTGGATCTTTCAAACAACCAATTGTCTGGAGAAATATCAGATGATATATTCGAAGCTGCACAACAACTCGTTTTGTTGATACTTTCAAATAATACGCTCGAGGGGTCCATCTTTACAATACCCGCTAATTTAGGGTCTTTATCATTAAATGATAATAAATTTAGTGGTAAACTTCCAAGCAATATTTTTAACACATCCATCATTTTATTGGACGTAAGCAATAATCATTTGGTAGGAGACATTCCAAGCCTGTTGACAAATTTTTCAAGTTTATCGGAACTTCGTATGTCCAATAACCACTTTGAAGGGTCCATTCCATTAGAATTGACACAACTTAGAGATCTAAGATATTTAGATATCTCTCAAAATAATTTGACTGGTCTTGTACCATCATTTCTAAATTCTTCTGTGAAATTTATCCATTTGAGCAATAATCGTTTAACAGGATTGTCCAAAAATATGTTCAATGGAAACTCTCCTTTAGTGATGTTAGACCTTAGCTACAATGAAATATCTGGCAACATTCAAGATATGATGCAAGACCTTAGTTATACAAAGTTGAATTTTCTCCTTTTAAAAGGTAATCACATTAGTGGGGATATACCTAAGCAATTATGTCAGTTGATAAATTTAACCATGTTGGATCTTTCAGACAATAAATTGTTTGGAGAAATTCCCCATTGCTTGGGGACAATGCCTTTTGATAATAAGAACCTTGATCCATCATTGAATGCATCAAAGGGAAGCTTCGTTGTTGAAGAATATACTCAAGCACCATTACCATCAGAGCATAAGAAAGAGAAAGCAAGTTTCAGTACAAAGAGAAGTACCCTTACTTTCACCGGAAGCATTCTTGCTTACATGTCTGGAATTGATTTATCCCTAAATAAACTAAAAGGAAATATTCCACATGAGCTTGGAAACTTGACAAGAATTCGAGCATTGAACTTGTCTCATAATGATTTGACTGGACAAATTCCAAATTCTTTCTCAAATTTGAAGCAAACAGAGAGTTTAGATCTTTCTTTTAACAAGTTGAGTGGCCAAATTCCTCCTGAGCTCAATGTCCTAACCTCACTTGAAGTATTAAGTGTGGCACATAACAACTTATCAGGCCCAATACCTAAACAGACAAACCAATTTGCCACATTTGATGAAAGTAGCTACGAGGGTAACCCATTCCTTTGTGGACCTCCACTACTAAAGAGCTGCAATCCATCTTCTGCAATTTTTCCAAAGAACTTAAGTATTGATAAAGACAATAATAGTTTGGTGGACACGTATGTCTTTTGTGTGAGCTTTGTTGTATCATTCACATTAGCATTGTTAGCAACCATTGGAGCTTTATACATCAATCCTTACTGGAGGCAAGCATGGTTTTACAACATGGAATTGGTCAGTTTAAATTGTTATTACTTTATTGTGGACAATTTTTGTAGGTTTTGTAATGTGAGGAATATGTAGCATGAACCTTGTATTCCTAGGATATCTATTTCAGAGTTATTCAATAAAGTAAATCATGCAATTATTTCTAAGTTAAGATATGTATATAATAAATAAACTTTTATTCCATGTATTTCTAATTTAAATGAAACCTAACTCTAACCAACAAATTCATCACATTTTAACAACATATATGAACTAACTCAATTGAAAAAATGTAAGATATTAACTTCTTACATGGAGACATCTCGTATACAAAAAACACAATTTTGATATCCAATAACTTTAAGATGTGTTTTGGACTGCAAAACCAACGGCAAGTGCACCAATCATAGTATAGCAAATGATAAATATCGTTCTCTCCCAAAAGATTCATGCAACACATGACATCAAAGTGAACAAAAACACAATAAACTCTTTTTGGTATTTTTATCAAATAGTTTGTATGTAATAAATTTAACATAGAGTATCTACAATTTGTTAAAACTAGACTTCATCCACTTTATTCTCATGCATTAATAATGATCTCAATTCCATATTCAATCCAAAATCACAATTATACTTAAAGCCTATCCCTAGTGACTTTGCACCTATGATAAACTCATCAAGTTCCAATTCCTTGAATCCTCAATAAGCAACCATGAATTAAGTTCAAGAGTTTTAAGATTATTAATGTATCATGTTCTATCCCTCGATACAAGCTTCATTAGATATCCAATTTTAGTTCTAAGTTCATTTCATATTTCCCAATACATCAAGAACTACAATTCAAGCCATGGATAATCAAGCCACAAAAAGCATTAAGAACAAAAATCAAATACTAACTTTGAAATAGAAAAGCATATGTATTAACATCACAAAATACATAAGATTCAGTTTATTACATATAATCTCAACAAATAGGAAAAGTCCTTCATAGAGGAGAACTTAGGGTTTTACAAAATTGAAGAGATAAGGAAGAAATTGAAAATGTAGAGAGGTGCACAACGTTTCTCAAGGTTCTTTGCAGTTGTTCCATGCTCTAATTATGCTTCCCCTTCGCATTTTCACCTCCAATTCATGTCTGTTAAAAAAGAATGTCTTAGGTTCTCACACGAAGAGGGGGGTGAATTGGTGAAGCATAAAAATATAAGCTTTCAAAATCTTTTTCACAAAATAGGATGTCTTTACGCTTTTCTTAAATCGCAAGTAAAATGATATGTAATGCAGCAATTCACTTAATCGAATAAACAAACAGTTTAATCGACTATAATGAAAAAGTGTAGGATTAGAGAATTCAAACGCTGGTTTTTATACTGATTCGACCAAACCTACATCCAGTGTCCTTCCAACCACAAGAAGCAAATGTACTATAAAGATTAAAGTTTTTACACCAAGGTTTTTACAGCAACCTCACGTCAAAAATGTAAAACACCTCTCTAACCCTCTAATATAGGCAGTAAATAATACAAACATGCAGCAAGAACACCCTTTTCTGTTGCCAAACCCTTTGAGCCACCCTCAAAGTCAAGAACACAATTCTTCTTCCTGTAATCACAACAGGGAAATCAACCAATCTTCACAGATTGCAAATTCTTGATCGCGCAGAGTACACCTCTTTGTGCAGATTGATCAGACGTTCAAACCCAGTAAATCTTGCTTCTCAAAAAACATCTAAGCCTTGATCACTGATGAATCAATATTTTACTCACTGCACTTAGCTTATTGTACCGAATTTAATCAGGGAATTGTGCTAAAATGTCCGATATTATTCCATTTTTGCTAATTGTGCTTAATTTGATCAGAAATTCTTATTTTAATTAATATTGAATTATTTGAGCTAATTATTCGCATTAGTAATTGCAAGGAAAATTTTGGAAATAAATTTGGGACATTTGAAGGTTAATTGAAAAATGGCAATTGAGCCAATGCATCTTAGCCATTTTTATTTTCGCTGGCTGCCACGTGAATGTTGTGTCAAATTGTGTGTCTTCGTTTGAGTTCAATTCTTATCCGTTTTCCATGCAATTTTTTTTTCATAGTTTCGTCTGGATGTCTATTTTCATGTATAGTTTTTACTTTATTCAAATTCGTTCTGTACTGTTCCCAGTACTACGTGAATGTTATGTCAACTTGTGTGTCTTCGTTTCAGTTCAATTCTTATCCGTTTTCTATGCAATTTTTTTTCATAGTTTCGTCTGGATGTTTATTTTCATTTATAGTTTTTACTTTGTTCAAATTCATTATGTGTTGTTCCCAGTAAATGTTTTACTCCTCTGTGTCAGTCCAGCAAAGGGAGGAGGTGAGTCATTGTCTTGAGTGCTCCATTACCTTGAGTGCTCCATCCATCACCTTAAGTGCTCCATGCATTACCTTGAGGGCTCCAACCACCAAAGGGACATCATCATCATCATTTTGAGTGGAGAAAAATGCTACACACTAGGGAGAAGACTAAAGACAATGTCATGGCTATAAGAATGGAGAAGAAGTAAATTTTCAGGGTAGGTTTTGAAAGTTTGGGAGAGGCCGGAAGTGAGGGGCTGAAGGGAGAATAAGTCCAGCAGCAGCTGGACAGTAGAGAAGAAGAGCTGGAACGTGAGGAGGTGCTGGAACAGAGAAGGAATTACACAGTACACAGATGGAAGGCTACGGTTGAGCAGTGTGCACAATAGGTTCCAATTTTAATTTCTTTGTTGTAATAATTTCATGCACAATTTAAATTCAATGCAAAGTTTGGTTTCATTTTTTGTTTCTGAAATTTAAATTTTGTTTTACTGCTTTATTTTACTGCTGTAAATTAATTTCTGCTATAATTTAATTTTTGTATTCTATATTTCTGCAATTTAATTTCAGCTGTTGATTTTATTTTGATGTTCATTATTTCACTTTGAACCATTCATTGTAAGTTTGTTATTTGTATTTTACTGCTGTAATTTTGTGTGTTTTCATATTTGAATTTTCCTGTTTTCTGTTTTTACTTTTTTCTGTATTTACTGTTTTTTGTATTTTTGTTTTCTGTATTTTGCTTTTACTGTTTTACTGATTTTGAAATTATGTATTCACTGTTTTTACTGTTATTGTTTACTGCTGTAATTTCATATTTTTGTTTTTATTTTTTACTGTTTTTACTATTTTCTGTATTTTATATTTTTCTGTATTTTCATTTTTACTGTTCCAGATTTATTTTCACTGTTTCATATTACTGTTTTTTCGTTTTTACTGTTTTCTAAAATTTACTGTTTTTTGTTTTTACTATTTTTTGTATTTACTGTTTTCTGTATTTTATGTTTTTCTGTATTTTCATTTTTACTGTTTCAGATTTATTTTTACTGATTCATGTTACTGTATTTTTGCTTTTACTGTTTTCTAAAATTTACTGTTTTCTGTTTTTACTGTTCACTGTGTTTTCTGTTTACTGTATTTTCGTTTTCTGTATTATATTTTTCTGTTCTAGATTAAATTTTAATGTTTTATTTTACTGAAATTTTGTTTTTACTGTAGCAATTTAATTTTTACTGTTTCAATTTCGTTTTACTGTCTTCCACTTCCGCATTTCACCCTCACCTCCGCATTTCACCCTCACATAACCCTCTCCTCCACCTCCGCTTCTTCTCCTCCACCTCCGTATTTCACCATCACATAACCCTCTCCTCATCCAACATCGCCCCCTTCTTCTCCTCCTCCCCAAACCCTAACGACTCCCACCCTTCGCCGTCGCGTCACGTCCATGGCAATGGTGTCTCCTCCACCTCCGCCTCCTCCAGATCCCTCAAAACCCCCTCATTCCAGACCTCGGTGGAACATCGTCGTCGCCATCCTCGACGCTCTCAGCCTCAAGCCCGCCGCCTTCTTTATCGCGTGGTTCTCCGTTATCTTCGTCCAGCTCGTCTTCTTCTCTCCGCCTCCTCCTCCCTCCTTGCCGCCTTCAACTCCTCTGTCGTCATGGCTGCCATCGCCTATTTCCTTTGCGCCCACACCACCTTTCTCCTCAAGTGGTTCCTGCTCGAAAACCCTTCCATCATCATTGCCCTCGAGCGCCTGCTCTTCGCTTGCCTCCCTGTCTCCGTCGCGACGCCTCCTCCTGCTGGTCGACACCGGTAATGACCTTGTTTGGGTGAAATGCTCCACTGCCGAAACTGCTCCACCAAGCGACCCAGATCTACATTCCTTCCCCGACATAGAAGCTTTCTCTTTGTTATGGTTTAATTTTGGCTGCTCATTGTTCTGGTTTTTTCTTTGTCTATAGCAAAGATGGGAACTTTATGGTTTAATTTTACACATGGTGAAGTCCTTCAAGGTGTCACGGAGGCGCGTTGGCTTTGGTGGCAGAGGCTCTTGCGAGCATAGGCGCATCAGAATATGCTGCAAGGTGATGCAGTACCCCATTTCTCTTTGTGTTCTGATTTACTTTGATGTTGATATGAAAGCCCTTCGGCCGTTTGGTGTGTAATTTTGAGTCTTTGGTTCAATTTTAGGGGTTCGCTTGTGCCACAAGTTCCAATTAAATTTTCTCAGGAGAAATCGTTCATTGATGATGAAGGGTTTCTTATTTCTCTACCAGTGAAGATTCTTGATGATAAAGCACTTGCCTTCACTCTGTTATTTTGCTTTTCTTTTTTCTTGGTTATGCTTCTTATAGAAGATCACTCCTGTGATTGCTAGAACAAACACTGTTCCTCCTATGAAAACAACCACTCTCCGAAACAAGAGTTCGTAACAGAAAAATTATAAGCAAATGATGTTATATCTTGCAAAATTCTGTTGGATGTGATCAAAACTGTTAATATACCAGAAGAAAACTAATACACATAAGACCCCTTCTGCATAAGACCCCTCTGACACATGACTCTATTGCCTCGGTTGTATTTCGACCGAGATAAAAGTATATAATTTTTGACTCGGTTCAGACCCGAGGTAAAACGCAATAGATTTTTTAACTCGGCTGTATATGCACCGGTTACAAAACCGGTGCAGATGGATAAAAGTAACCGCGGTCTTTTCATTTTATTGTACTAGTGGAATCACAATGTTTTCTGAAAGATATGAAAGTGTTAATATAAAAAAGTCCTTACATAGTTCAAATCAACGTCAATTTATAGTATTACACACATCAGACACATTTCAATCGATTTAGCTATTAATCTAGTCGAGTACACTTTGTAGTTATAACATACTAACAACAATCACAACATTTAATTGAATGCACATTTAATACAATCGACTTGCAATAAATGCTTGGTCAACATATTTAAAAATATGATTGGTATGTCAGTTGTGACAAGCATTTAACAGTTTTCAAAAACTTCACAGACTTAATCGAATACAAGAAGCATACAGTTGATTAAGTAAAACACTTAGAACAATTTTTGAAAACTTTTCTCTTCAAAATATCTCACAGCATACTTGAAAAGAGTTTGTGCAAACCGACGAGTTTTAATCGATTCATCTCATAACGTAATCGACTTAAAATTGTTGTGTTGCCACACATTAAAGTTCAACCAAAGTGCTTGTGGTTTTTCATTTCCGAACACTTATGTTATGCATACACATAGAAAATCACATATAAAACACAATGGTATGCTTTACACAACACAATAATGTTCACACATATGCTTGTACAGATATAACACAATAAGCAAAAGCATATAACATGTATAACACTGTATACACATGTGTTATTATTAATTATGTGTTGTCATCATCAAAAACACAGTCATCACTAACATTGTGTAGGTTTTAGCTAAACCTGTGCTCCCCTATCATCAATCTCAACAATCTCCCCTTTTTCTGATGATGCACAACCATGATTAATAAAATCACGTTCATACACACATTCACAATCACATATTATATCAAATTCTCCAATTACATCAAATTCTCCCCATTTGGGCATTATAAAAGAAGATATACAATTTGTAATTGAAACATTGATAATCAATCAGATAAAGATGCATCAGTTATAGTAATTGAATGATCTAGATGCTCCCCCTATCAATGACAATCACATGACATTTATGTTTTCTCCCCCTTAATGAAAACATGTGAACTAATCATCAATATGAAATGCTCCCCCTGTCATTACACATGTATTAATCTCAAAGCACAAATACATAATGCAGACATATCAGAGTAAGTATAAGAGCATATAAAAACATTATCAAGTAATGTATCAGATCAAATTTTATCACTTCTTGTTTGAGCATATTGATTCATGATGAATTATCAAAACATTTTAATCTCTTATTATCTCATTAATCATATACACATCGGATAAACATAGAGATATAAGATGAATAAACAATCAAGAGATAGTTAAACAAGGTTTAAAGCTATCAGATATCATAAGTTTGGAAACTTCAAACCCAATGACAAAACCCAATCGATTTGAATATCATCATAATCGACTTTCTTTTCTGTACAACATTGTTGATTTTCCATTTGATCTCATACAGCAAGCATTGTTCCTACATAACCTTTCAAGCTTTTCCAGATCGAGCTTTTTTAGCATTTATTCAGTACAATAGTTAACACAGTTAATGTATGAATAAGCAATGATGTGAATGTAACAATATAATGAGCAAATTGCATTCATACACACATGATAAACAATTTCCAATCTAATTAAGTTGATATACACATCAAGTCATTCAAACACATATTGAAAAAAATAAATTTGATTTCATTAATAATTAACCAATGAGTACAATCAGATATAAACCAAAAAAGAATTATGGAAAATAATGCCAACCATTACAAAATAAAACATCAAAACATAAGATCACAACAAAACAACTGATTGATTTTAAATTCTTTTCTTATTCTTGTTCTTCTTCAAGTAGTTACTAAGAAGCATGTCACTGTAGTTACTAAGAAGCATGTCACTGTTGCTCTCTTCACCAACATTGTCATCATGACTTTCATCTTCTTCCATCTCTTCCGTTGCACTCCCTACTAGTGTACTACCTTCCTTACCAGAATCTCTTCATCTACCACCTCCTCATTTTGAGCATCCAGAATCACATGCTCTTTTATATCCAATGCATCTTGCCTGATTCCTTGGTAAACAATCTTTAAAGACCTTATTTCCTTTAGTATAGCTTTTTCAAATTCAGATCGAGGTCTATATGGAATGGAAGATGATCCTACAACATCATTATCTTCTTCAATATACTCATCTTTAAATTACCAACCATTCGAAGTATGTTGTAGACCCATGCGGTGTAACCCAGATTTGTATATCATGTTTGTCCTGCCATATGACTCGCTTGATTCATTGACACACTCTACTCCAAAATGATTCAAAACTTTGGAGATGAAGACGCGATAAGGTAGCATGGCCGACTCCAATCTTGTTGCCTTTAGCATGTTCTCAGATACTGCAGCAGGTCAGTCAACTTAAATGTTCTCCTTGATATCCTTTAGAAGATACAGGTCTTCCTTAGTTGCTTGTGCATGGTTACTACCCCTTGACATCATTATCCAAGATATGACAAAGACAACCAACCTTTCATCCTTCTTCATCCGTCCGGTCTTATAGTGAGAATAGTCTTTTATTTCATCTGGATTTCTTAGACTATCCTGATATACTGAGAATTTATGAAATCCTTCTATGCCCAGATAACATTTCTCTCCTCCTAACTTGAAGCCAGCAATATTCGTCCATACTTCATCAGTCAGCTTGATATCTACACCCTTAACTCTGGAACAAAGTGTTCTATCACTTATTTTGAGATTAGAGTAAAAGACCCTTACATGTTCAGGGTACCATTGGTCGACCATCTCAACGAATTTCTTTAAGCCCTGACGGCTCAACCAACTTTGAAACAAAAATTCCTCTTCCCTGAAAAAGCTCAGTTTTAGATATTTGTGAGTGATCAACTTCATCCTTTTCCAACAATCTAGGAAATTTGACTACGTACTATCGTCGCTGATCCATCCGTCCAAGTTTGATCCTTTCCTCATATTCTTGTGGCCTAGTGTCTTCACTCTCTTTCTTTGAAATGAAGAGGATGCCATTTGATATAGGGTGTGGAAGATAAATCTCAGAATACTAAAGAGGAAAGGATTTCAATGTTTACAGAGAAAACGTGAGTGAAAAATTTCTTCGTTTAGAGTTAATAGACCAGTAAAACTAATTTGGAGGGAACCTAAAATTTCCACTTACGCAGTAAAACAAAATTCAATCGATTTCAACAGTTTTAGGTTTTCTAAACAAAGGAGGCTCATAAAAGAGAAATAATCAATTTTGTTAATTTCATAGTCAACTTTGTGTTTTACAAAGCATTTCCAAAAACAGAGAAACACATACAAAGAACATAGTCGACTCTATTCATAATACAATCGATTAAAAATCGTGTTAACAGATTTTCACACAAACAAATCAATCATACAGACATTTATCAATCATGCATATAACAATCATTCATACAGTTATTTATGATGCATGAATGGATGAAAAATAAATTGATACAGTTACCATAGGTAGACACTTAAGAGCTTAAAATTTGTTGCACTTGAAGTTCATCCTTGAGCTCTATTTCTAGTACAATAGTAGCTACTTTCTTACAAAACAACTTAATGGTTTTGATGCAGGTACCCACACAAACTATTTAGAGTGAAAGGTACCCTTGAGAATAATGCACAATTGAGCATCAATTTTCAACCAACACGTAATTGCAGCGAAATCAATAGTTTTGATGTTCTGAGTAATATGATTAACATACCTCTGACTCTTAAGCCAAAGTTTAACATCTCATGCCCAAATCGCATAATTATTGTCATCTAACTTATCAATAGATAAATGTTGCACATTGACATAGTTAGTATATATGGACGGGTCAGACATATTGGTGATGAAAGAGATGTCAGAAGGGGAAGAAGCCATGACCAAGCAAGAGAGAGTAAAAACCTAAAACTTGAAAGAGGCTCAATCAACACAACAGGATATATCTAAAGAAAGGAGGTTGCTACGAGTCCAACGAATGTGGTCGGCGCTGGAGAAGATGACACACGTACTGCCACTAACGGCTAGTATAGCAGAAGTAAATTGTGATTGGTGCATGAGAATGCGTTTGGACTCCAATGATAGTGATACCAACAATATTCTAGTCGTTTGGGCGAGACGAGCAAAATAATGTGTTGTCGATTAAAACTGATGCTCGAAAGATAGTGATAACGGTGGTAGCGACAACGACGACGATTGTAGTTGAGCACGAATGACAAACATTTTTCCAAAAAACTTGACCGTAGATATCACATTGAATATAGTGAAAATTATGTATAAAATTAATCTCTTTTGTGTTGAATATACGCATAAGATTCTTTATTTATAATAAAAGAAATATGAGTTAAACTCAAAATACAGATAAGAAATAATAACAAAGTAATTAAAGATAAGAAAAAAGAAAAGATATATAAAATATCTAATACTGTAATATATAAAAAGTTTACCTCTTTTTGTTTGGGTATATCAAAGATACTTTTACTTCTATATACTTAACTTTTGACATCATTAGACTTTATTTCCTCTTTAGCCCAAAATATTGTATTAGATTCAGAAATAATTACTATATAGTTTCCTTTCGAGTATATATCCTTACAAAGACTTTTACGCCTTAACAATTTATTTTATTGGTGGATATGGTCAACATTCATACTTTCTTAAAATAGAAATTGAATGTATATGGTTAACATTCAATGGTATATTAAAAAGTATGGAAAGGACAATGAAGAAAAAAATTATAAATTTGCAATCAGAACAATACGTATGATAATAAAAACAAAGCTCATAAAAAAATAGAAACAGAAAAGAATAATGCATGTCTTGTCTCCAAGTTGAAACGGTTACGAAGTTTTATTCTTTTCTTATCTTTCCTTTTGTTTAAATAAGATGTAATTATTGGTTTGGTAGACAAAAACATTTTAAGTTAGTTTTTATTTTTTAAAAGATTTCAATTACGTCCTAAGTTCTAAAAGAAATTCCAATTACTTTTTAATTTTAGATGTATATAGTTTGGGTATATCAAGATGCTTTTACTTGCATATACTTAATTTTAGACATTATTGGACTTTATTACAGCGCCAAATATTTTATTAGATTCAATAATAATCTTACTAGTTGAACAAATTTGTGGATATATCCACGGTCAACATTCATATTTTTATAAAATACAAATTGAATGTTTATGGTCAACATTCAATGGTATATTAAAATGTGTGAAAAGGACAATGAAGAGAAAAATTATAAATTTGCAATCAAAACAATGCGTATGATAATAAAAACAAAGCACGTGAAAAAAAAATATATAAACAGAAAAAAATAATGCCGGTCATGTCTCCAAGTTGAATCCCCTATCTCTTTCTACGGAGTTTTTTTCTTTTTTATGTTTTCTTTTATTAAAATAATTACTCGTTTGGTCTTTATTTTAATTAAATTTGTTTTTTAATATTTTTTTAATTACGTTATAAAAATTAAAAAAATTAGTTGAATTCTAATTTTTGAAAAATTATATTAATTAGATCTTCAAAAAATTTCTAATAAGTTAAAAACATTTTACATGTCAATAGTTTATTTTTTAATTTTTTTTATTTTATTTTTTAAAAGAATTTGTTATATGTTCCTATTGTAACACGTCACCATCGACGTAATAAGTAAGTGTTAGTCTTAAGTATTATTATCTTAATTTTAATTCTATTTATATATATGTTTTCTTATTCAATTCAATCATAATTTTTCTAAAAATAGAACAATATTTACTGCCTCCAAATTGTAACAAAATTTATTATTTGTATAATGTTATACTAATACTTTTATTAAGAATTATTTTTAACATATTACACTATTATATATTATTAAGTCATGTTTTATTAATCCATGTTTTTTATAAGATTAAAACTAAACAAGTATAAATATTTTTTAAAAAATTAATATATTATTAATCAATATTTTTTATAAAAATAAATTAATTAATAAAATTTATATAAATAATAAATTTGGTCCTTTTTTAATTAAGACTAAATTTATTATTTGTATAAATGTTATATTAATATTTATATAAAAAAATTAGTGATTAAAGTCATGTTTACTAAAACATGGGTTAATAATATACAATGTAATATATTAAAAAGTTATTTTAATAAAAAAGTAATATAATATTTATACAAATAATAAATTTTGTCTTAAATTGGATAGGATAATATTGTTCCATTTTGAGAAAGAAGAAGAATTAAATTGAATAAAAAGAAATATAAAAACTAAATTGAAATCAAGACAGTGACATTTGATACTCACACATGCAATATTCTGTCACCTGTCATACTAGGACCTGACATATGGCAACAAAATTTCTTAAAAGAAAATTAAAAAAATACATATTGATATGTGGCATGTAATTAATGTTGTTCGTTTTTTTTCTCAAAAGACTTTAGACGTTTTTTTTCATAAGTTAGTCATTGAATTTTTTTTTCAAAAGTTAGGATACAATTGGAGCTTTTTTAAAAGTGTTGAAACGATCTAATCAAAGTCGGACCAAACGAGTAATTAAGCCCTTAAATAAATAAAACTTAGCCTCTTAATGACAACTTAAAATTACTGATATATAATTAGATATTCAGTAACATTTAATTATATTTATTTTCAACACAAGAATGATTTGATTTCCTAAATATAAATATTTACATTAAAAGAAGTTTATTATTTTAGACATCAAACTACTAGTATGGTTGTCTCTTTGATCCAACCAATTTCCATTCCTTTTACTAAAAGGCTACAAAAATAAGATTTATACTTAAAATCACTTTTCAATTATATATGATGAATAATGTTAATTGTTCTTATTGAAATTTGGAGTGTCATGACAGGTACCAAGATTTGTGTGGTGGCTTAAATGTCCCTAATGGTTAGAATTGAATCCTTGTTGTCTAAAGGGGAAGATCCAGTTACGAAAGACTCTCTAACGCTCAAATGAGTAAAATAATTTAGGATCTATATGAGAGTAGAATAGTGAGTATGAACTGTGTGTATTTCTTAATGAATTACTATGTGTATTTATAAGGTTTCTAGAGCTTATGAGGTTTGTTGAGAAAACTGATAATATCAAGAGAATATAAAATAATATCAAAAGAATATAACAACTTATAGTTTTTATGTTAAATTATTAACAAAATAATAATAATAATGCAATATTTTACCTGGTTAACCATATATCCTATTGATATATGATATTAAAAGATATTATAATGTAATCAAGCTACTGAGAATTAGTCAAACATTTTATTAATATATAATAAGTGCACTAACAAATATCTCTTAGAATATCATGTAACCACTTCAGGTTAGTAATGTTGAATGAGCCTTATCAGGCTATGTACATAAACTCGCATAAACTTGGAAGTTTGATTAGCGTAAAGGAAATGTTTGTTGCGATTATAATTAGTCCTCAGGCCGAGTTGTAGTTGGCTTTATGTTTGCAATTGAATGGACCATTTTGTTGGACTATTTGTGGTCGTCGTTGACTTTAAAGGTGGATTGGCTGTTTGACCGAGTTATGAGTGGTCGTCTTTGACCATAGATGTTGTCTTAAGCATGATCTATGTGCCAATGAGTTAATGTAGAACACAATCTTCTTACACAAACCTCCAAAACACCTTCAACACTGCTTTGCATTTTAGGAAACAAGAGACCAAAGTGAGTTGTTCCCTTCAAGTATCTCAAAATATGTTTGGTAGCTGACAAATGTGATAGCCTCGGTTCATTCATAAATCTACTCAACAATCCAACTTCATAGCTAATATCTGGTCTCTACTATTGCAAATATATCTGAGTGACCCTATAATCTATTTGTATAGAGTAACTTCTACCTTCTTGTCATCTGCCTGATCGTCAACTTTAGGTTTGCTATGACAGGAATTGAAACATTGTTGTAATTCTTCATGTTGAATCTTTTCAAGACTTCGTTAATGTATCTTCTTTGATGAAGAAATACTTCATCTGTTGTGTTACCAATAAGGAGTATTGGTAAATCTTGAAGAAATTTGTTTTGATGATGCTACAAGAAGTTTTAGTTGCAGAAGATATTAGAATTAGTTAAAAGCAATTTGTAGAAATTAAATGTAGTAGGAAATTCTTGTAAACCTTGTAAACTTGCATTTTTAACTACAATAATCGATTATGATTAAGCAATAATCGATTATCACAAGTCATACTTGAATAATCGATTATCACTTCATATAATCGATTATCACATTTTTGAAAACCTATAACGGAATTGAATAATCGATTATCACTTACAATAATCGATTATTCATGGCAGTTGGGAGCTGACCTTTGGCACTCAGTGTACTTGGCTATATATTTTGTTTTGGAGAAATTAGAAAGTAACGTTTTTGAACTGAGAAAGCTTAGAACACTGTGTGTCAGAGGAACGTTCTTAGAGAGCTTTTTGTTCATTGTTCCCTTGCTTGGTCTTGTGAAAGGAGAGGCTCGCGTATCGTGTGTCGATAGTCGGAGCAGACTCTCTTCAAGTTAGCAAGGTGCTCTGCCTGGTCTTGTGAAAGGAGAAGCTTGTGAATCGTTGGTCGATTGCTGAAGCGGTTCTCTTCAAGTTGGTAGAGTGGTTCTCTTCATTTTATTCTTGTTCATTATCTTGTAATCTGTTAAACAATTTTTTAGTGAAAAAGGTTAATCACTATTTATAGTGATTAACGACTAGACGTAGAATCTTTTGATTCGAACCAGGATAAAAATTCTGTGTTGATCTTCTTATTCCCTAAACTCATTTTATTTTACGTATATCAACTGTTTGATTAATTTTCTGAAAGAAAATTATTTTTACTAAAAGGACCAAATTAAGTTTAATTGTGATCGAATACGCTTTCCACTCTCTGAGTTTTAATTCCGCTGCGCTATACTCTTCGAAAAATACCCCCTCCGATACCATCAATTGGTATCAGAGCTTGCTTTGATAGTTTTTCAAAATTTGCGAAAATGGCTGGTCACAATCAATACCATGTATATGCTGAGGGTGCTTCTATTAACAGACCTCCATTGTTTACTGGTGATAACTATGCTTTTTGGAAAGTTAGAATGGAGATTTTTATGGGGTCTGTTGATAGAGGTATCTGGGAAGCTGTACAAAATGGCCCTTATATTCCTAAAAATACAGTTGATGGTGTGGAAGTAGAAAAATCATATTTTGACTGGACTGTTGAGGAAAATAGACGAGCCCAATTTGATATTAAGGCTCGGAATATAATTTTATCTGCACTAACCATTGATGATTTTTTCAAAGTATCTGTTTATAAAAGTGCTCAGGAAATGTGGAAATTTTTAAGAGTCACTCATGATGAAGTATCGAATGTGGCTATGTTGACTTGTTCGAATTCATGCTCTACATCAAATTCCTTAAGCTCAAGCGATTCAAATGAGCAAGAAAATCTATGCTTGATGGCAAACGTTAAATCATCTGACAGCCAAATCTTGAAGAAAAAGAAGGACTATCAAGGTTCTTCTTCAAGTTTCAAATGTTATGTATGTGGTGAAAGAGGCCATCTGAAAGCTGACTGTTCAAGCAACAAAAGAAATAAAGAAAGAAAAGAAAAGAAACTTCACAAGAAAAAGAAGGTTCACATTGCTTGTGTTGATAATGACTCAAGTAGTTCAAGTGATTCTGTTGAAGAAACAAACTTATGTTTGACAGCTAATGTTGATGACACTGCAAGCCAAGTAAGTTGTTCTAATTCTGAATCTAGTGAATTTGATTTGCAAAAAGCTTTTCTTGAATTGCTTGATGAATCTGAAAAATTGAATGCTGCTCATAAAAATTTGAAAAAGGAATTTAAAGAATTGCGAATTAAATATGAGAAGGCATTAGATGAGGAAGTAAGTTTGAGAAATAAAATTTGCAACTTGGAAATGAAAGAGTCTTCAAATGTTGAACATCCTGTTGAATGTCTTTCATGTAAGAGTCATATGCTTAATATTGATATTCTTGAAAATCTTCTTGAAGTTGCAACTGGAAATAATAATGTTGAAATGCCTATAACTGTTAGAAAGGTTTATAAAAACAAAAGTGTTTATAAAAGTAAGAACAAAAATAAAAGAACCCGTAGGGTATGGGTTGAAAAAGGAACTGTGTCTTATAGAAACCCAAATGTTGTCACATGCTTTTATTGTATGAAAAAGGGGCACACTTCTAACAAATGTAGAATCAAACATTTTGATGTTCCTGATGGAAAATGTGCTTGGATTCCTGTTATAAAGTAAATTGTCTCTAACCTCAAAGGACCCAAATGAGATTATGGGGACCAAAACTCTATTGTTTTTACTTTGCAGGTTAAGTTTTCAAAAGGATAAGAGAGCTCTATGGTATTATGCTCTTTGAAGTGATGCTACAAACCAGGATGTAACTCCATCAAGTGGTATCCAAAAGCCTTCATTCAAGCACCAAGTATTTGAGCTAAGTGTTGTTTAAACTGTGATGTTACATCTTGTTTTTTATTTAATCTTCCATTATTTAATTACTGTTATATTCATTACTGGTTAGGCAAATGATATGTTCATCACTATTTCATTCATCCTGTGGTGTGTTCTTATCTGTTTACACATTTTGATCAAGTGAAATTCATTTATTTAAGATATTCATTGTTGAATTTCATTCATGTCATGTAAAGCCATGTGCATTGTTATTTCAGTGCTTTGTTGATAATTATCTATAGAATTTGTGTTTAACTGGCTTAGTATTCAATTTCATGAGTACTTTGAAGTTACCTTTGGTGTAATCTCTGTCAAGCATCAAAAACTATGAAAAAGTCATTTAAATGAGTTGGCTGACAAATTTTCATTAGAAATTTTTGATGATTAAGATATGTGAAAATTAAATTGTCATTTCTATTTCAAAGTTGGTTCTGTGGAGATTTGTTTTTAAGTTCAAATGCATAATGAATGAGCTATGATAATATACATTGAGAGCCTGGGTGCAGAAAATGAACTTATCAAATTTGCATAATTTTGATGTAAATTATTTTGTTTAAAAAATGTTGAAAGATAGCACCTAAATCAGCTCTTGTGGTTGAATTTTTGCATATGTTGTTTTGATATGCATAGTTGAATATATGAAGTTGAACAAATTGGGATATGAGAGTGCATGAATCATAGTTGTTGTTTTGAAAGTTGTAAATTGTGTTGTCAAAGTTATTTTTTTTAACTGATTGTGCTAGCTGAAATGCTTTCATGTCAAACCTGTAGCAGCTGTGATCATTTCCATTTAAGCTATTGCTACATTCATTTTAGTTTATAAATTGGTTGCTTAATCATTGATATCTTAATTGTTTGAAAAGTGGTTGTTGATTTCGTGGGTTAATTGAGTATGCTAAAAACTAAATTTGAATTGCATATTTAAGGGAGTATCTTTACTTTATGAACTTAGAAGAGAGTTAGGAATGTTAGACATATCTTAGAATCAAAATCTATGCAAATTTTTGCATTTTTCGTAAACTTAACGCTTCATAATCGATTATCACTAAGTTATAATCGATTATTCATGCATCAAATTCAATTCTGGAAAATCTTGAGCAGATAATCGATTATCATTATGCATAATCGATTATCATGCAATTCTGGGCAGTAATTATTGAACTGATAATCGATTATCGCGAGCCATAATCGATTATCTCGCTGACAGTTTCAAAAATAGAGCCGTTGGAGCATCCCATAACGGCTATAAACGACCATAAAAATCTAAGTTTGATTGTTATGTTATTTTCTTTATGGTATTTAGTTTCTTAATGAATTTCATGTAATTCCTTTCTGTTCTTAATATAATGAGCTTTTATTTTTTGCATATATTCTATTTTTGAGGGGGAGCTCATATTAAGGGGGAGGTTATTACATTATTCTTTTTGCTTCTGATCAAAAAGGGGGAGAAGAATAATACAAGGGGAGAAGTATAAATTATTACAGGTATTGCTAACCTTGTTGTTGTTTGTTAGCTTGTATGTTTTGCAGGTAAGCCAAACTTGCTTTTAAAATTGAATTTTTGATCATCATCAAAAAGGGGGAGATTGTTACCAATAAGGAGTATTGGTAAATCTTGAAGAAATTTGTTTTGATGATGCTACAAGAAGTTTTAGTTGCAGAAGATATTAGAATTAGTTAAAAGCAATTTGTAGAAATTAAATGTAGTAGGAAATTCTTGTAAACCTTGTAAACTTGCATTTTTAACTACAATAATCGATTATGATTAAGCAATAATCGATTATCACAAGTCATACTTGAATAATCGATTATCACTTCATATAATCGATTATCACATTTTTGAAAACCTATAACGGACTTGAATAATCGATTATCACTTACAATAATCGATTATTCATGGCAGTTGGGAGCTGACCTTTGGCACTCAGTGTACTTGGCTATATATTTTGTTTTGGAGAAATTAGAAAGTAACGTTTTTGAACTGAGAAAGCTTAGAACACTGTGTGTCAGAGGAACGTTCTTAGAGAGCTTTTTGTTCATTGCTCCCTTGCTTGGTCTTGTGAAAGGAGAGGCTCGCGTATCGTGTGTCGATAGTCGGAGCAGACTCTCTTCAAGTTAGCAAGGTGCTCTGCCTGGTCTTGTGAAAGGAGAAGCTTGTGAATCGTTGGTCGATTGCTGAAGCGGTTCTCTTCAAGTTGGTAGAGTGGTTCTCTTCATTTTATTCTTGTTCATTATCTTGTAATCTGTTAAACAATTTTTTAGTGAAAAAGGTTAATCACTATTTATAGTTATTAACGACTGGACGTAGAATCTTTTGATTTGAACCAGGATAAAAATTCTGTGTTGATCTTCTTATTCCCTAAACTCATTTTATTTTACGTATATCAACTGTATGATTAATTTTCTGAAAGAAAATTATTTTTACTAAAAGGACCAAATTAAGTTTAATTGTGATCGAATACGCTTTCCACTCTCTGAGTTTTAATTCCGCTGCGCTATACTCTTCGAAAAATACCCCCTCCGATACCATCATGTTGTCTGCACGAACTCCAGCCCGAGAAAGTAACTCAGATTGCCAAGATTTGTCATATCAAATTCTTCTTTCATTCTCTTTTTGAATTCTTCAATTTCATTTGCAGAGTTTCCAGTCACTAGAAGGTCATCTACATACAGACAAATCAACAAAGTAATTTGTTGTCCAACTAACTTCACATAAACTTGAAATTCCATAAAACATTTTTGGAATCCTAATCTGAGAAGCAATGCATTGATGTGGTTGTTCTAGGCCCGAGGTGGCTATCTAAGCCCGTATAAGGCTTTGTTCAGCCTATATACCTTCTGATCTTCACCTTTTTTCTCAAATCCAGGGGATTGTCTCACATAAACCTCCTCTTCTAATGGTCCATTCAAGAACGCTTATTTCACATCCATTTGACAAATTTTCCAGCCTTTAAAACTGGCCACTACAACCACTAATCTCACTGTTTCAAGCCTTGCAACTGGTGCAAAGACATATGTGAATTCAACTCCACGTTTCTGCAAAAAACCTTTTGCAACCAATCTAGCTTTAAGATTTTCTATTTCTCCATCCGGTTTGTACTTGGTCTTAAACACTCACTTGACCTCAAGGAGCTGTTTGTGTTGAGGCAGTTTTATGATCTCCTAGGTTATGTTCTTCTCAATTGCCTTCAGCTCCTCCATCATTGCTTCTTTCCACTCCTTTACATCAATTGCTTGCCTCCAAATAAGTGTTTCTACATCAGCCAAGAAAGAAAGGGGGATGAGATCACCATAATTTGCTATATCACTATCTTCAAACACCTCATGTTCTCTGAGTTTAGTAGAGGGAAATCTTGTTCTTTGAGATATTCTACTATTAGTTTCAACATTAGTAGCAGCCTGTTCAACACTATCATAGTTTCCGTCTTGTAACCAGCTAGGCACTAAACTTGTTTTCACGTCTGCCTCAGCTTCCTTCCAGTCAAATGTGGTAGCCTCATCCACTATCACATCTCTACTGATAACAACTTGTTTCTTCTCTGGACTGTACAACCTATAAGAACTTGTTGAATGGTAGCCAACAAGGATGAAGGTTTCACTCTTATCATCCAGCTTCTTTCTTCTCTCATATGGAATATGTTTGTATCATATAAACCCAAAAATTCTCAGGTGATTAGTAGCTGACTTGATTCCTGGCCAAGCCTCTTCAGGAATACAATTCGATAGAGCTATTGTTGGGCTTCTATTAAGCAAATAGGTTGTAGTAGAAACAACCTCTCCCCATAGACAATGTGGCAGCTTCTTTCCTTTTATCATGCACTTGGTCATGTCAAGCAACATCTTATTCCTTCTTTCGGCCAGGCCATTATGCTGGGGTGTATATGGAGCAACCACCTCATGCACAATTCCTTTATCATCGCAGAATCTGCTCATTTTGCTAGAGTTGAACTCTCCTCCACCATCAGTTTTGAAGGTCTTGATTTGCAGACCAGATTGCCTTTCCACCATGGCGCAAAATTTAACAAAGCATAAGTACACTTCTTTCTTTTCTTTCAACAAATAAATCCAGATTTTCCTAGTCCATTCATTTAAAAAAATCAGGAAATATTTGTTACCTCCAAGTGACTGCACATCAAAGGGCCCACACACATCAGAGTAGATAACTTCAAGAGGTTGCTTTACTCTCTTGAGAACAAATTTCTTGAATTCTTTTCTAGTTTGTTTCCCAATAGCACAACCCTCACACACCTTGTCAGGAATATATATCATTGGAACCCCTTTTACCAATTCTCTGCCTTTCAAGTGACTCAAACTTTTAAAGTTCAGATGCCCAAAGCGATAATGCCATAACCATCCTTCCTCTTCAGTATTAACAACAGCTAAACACTGAACAACAGTAGCATTCAAATTCACCTTAAACATTCTGTTTCTGGCAAGAGGAACCTTGAGCACTAGACGTTGCCTTTCATCCAACACTTCTATGTGTTTTTTTCTACTTTGACATGGTGTAACCTTTTTCTAGAAGTTGTCCCAAACTCAACAAATTACTCTTCATCGTTGGAACATACAACACATTGATCATGTAGGCGGATCTGCCGTCCTTGCGAGTGATCAAGACCTTGCCCGCTCCTTCAGCCATGATCACACTATTATCTGCAAATCTCACATTGCTTTTTATGCTTGTGTCCAGGTTTATCAGCCATTCTCTCTTACCTTTCATATGGTTGGAACACCATGTGTCCAAGTACCAACATGATTCATCCTCTACATGGCTTGTTGCATTTGATAGAAACACGTGGTCTGTCTCTTGGTTGAACCTGACCAGCGCATAACCTAATTCTTGTTCACACCTGTCCAGCGTCAACTTCCAGCATAATTCATCTTCATCATGCCTAACACATGTTCCGATTCTAAGCCACACGTATCTTATGCAAGATTTTCTTTATCATTCTTTTCTTTCTTCACAGCTTCGTTATGCTAAGATTCTGATGAGTAGTGTCCATGCTTGTTGCAAGTATAACATAGATTGTTTCTTTTATCAAGATTCTTTCTACCTTTGCCTCTTGACTACCTTGCACCTCTCTTGTTTACCTTTCTTTGTTCGCTACCATTTTCTTCAGTAGGTTGTTCAGAGAATTTTGTGTTTCTGCCTCCAGTTTGTCCACCTCTTGAACGTCCTCTGCCCCTTCCAACTCCACAACCCATGAAATTTTGGTCATTTTTGGCTTGTAAGGCTTGATTTATGCCTTGATTCAAGCCTTTTTCCGCATTCTTCCTTTCCATCAGACTTCTTCATGCGCTTCCAAAGAATTCTACAACTCTTCCACCCTCATAGTTTCAAGATCCTTGCATTCTTCTACGACGACGACTATATGGTCATATTGAGGAGTTAACGTTCTGAGAATCTTCTCAATAATTTTCTTGTCTTTCACGATTTTGTCACAGGCTCTCATTGCATTCACCACAACTTCAATTCTTCTAATGTACTCCACAATTGTTTCTTGCTCTCCCATGCACAGAAGTTCATACTCCCTTTGTAAAGATTACAACATGATCTTCTTCACTTTTCCAGAGTTGTTATAGGCTTCTTGCAGAATGTCTGAAACCTCCTTTTCCGTTACAGCCTTTGAAACTTTTTGGAAGATAGCAACAAATATACACTGATGCAACAACATTCTCGCTTTGCAGTTCACCCTCCTGTTCTCCTTGTACAATTTCTTCATCTCTTCTAAATCACTCTTCAAAGGTCCTTTGAAGTCTTTCTTTACAATTTCATTCACTTCTTGGAAGCCAAGAATTGCATCCATCTTGACGCACCAATCATCATACCCTTTGCCATCAAACACTAGTAGATTGCTCTGGACCATTCCAACCATCACTTCTTTCGAGACTTTCCTCTTATTGATGCATATTTTGAGCTTCACCACTATTCACCAGGTTTTCGCAACCTGACTCTAATACCATTGTTAGTTCACGCTATTTGGAATTATGCAACAAATGCAAAAGGATAATGCAGAAAGTGGTACAGAGATAGAGAAATCTCATTAATGGTTGAATGAAGATGCATAAGTATATATGTAATTAGAAAAAAGTGATTATGACAACAAGTATATATAGTCAAAAGGTCTAACTGCCATGACAGTAGTTTGGATTGTAACAACAATTACCACAACTGAGTGTAGGCGTGTATAGCACAATATTGGGCTCAACAAATTGCACAACGACAAAGGCAACAAAAATAAAAACTTCATCAAATGTTCTTTTATGAAAGAAACAACATATAAGTACTTACTATCCTCGGGAACATATGATTTGATTCCTATCCATGAATTAGTGTTGTGCATAATTAATGTAATTGCAGTGAATTTTATTTTATCTATACTATTTTATATTATATTAACTACACTATTTTTATTAAAAACTAAATTATATTATTTTCTAATTCATTTTTTTAAACTAAACGTTTGCATTTGCAATTCAGTTAACTGTAACACCCCTTACGGAGTGCCACTAAAAACTAACAAAATCCAAAATTTTACGCCAAATTTTTTTTAAATTAACATCGCGGAACCAAACGATCAAAAGTTTAAGCGTCTTACAACATAAGGTTAAAACCTTACAATTATCAAATTCATTATTCAAAGACATAAAATTACATTAAAACATGATAAATCCCCCATAGTCATTCCCATAACTCTCGTCGTGCTACTTCATCTCTGCCTCATCTGCAACGCCATCTACTCCCGTACAAGTACGATCATCGTAGGTGGAAACCACAACCACAACATTTCAGGGTGAGTAACGAAGAATCTAACATAGCATATAATTTAAATATCAAAATATCATAACTTAGATTATCCTAGTCACAACCTTACAATACAACACAATATTCAACTCGTAACTCAGATCATCACCACTTAGACTATCAAGTCACAATATTACAATACAACACAATATTACGACTCAATCATTTACTCAAGCTTCTGTTGTTTCCTTGAATTTTGTCGTACCAAACCTGTTTCGCAAAACAGGGCGATTCGAGCCATCTTCCATCGCAACTTCAGACCTATCTCCCCGACCTTTCAAGGAATTACGAGTAAAAACTTCGGTTAGGCGCACCCACCGAGCACTATACTCACACGAGCCGAAGTCATTGGGCGAGACATTCAACCCTCTCTGGTCTTCTCAGTGAGCTTGAAGCATTATTTTGGTTTTATGAGGATTTGAACTTGAGACCAAGTACACATACCCTCCATGCACACTCACATCAACCACTAAACCAAGCTCCATTCGCTGACATAATAGCGCAAACAATTATACTAAAACACTCTATCAAACTTTTCCGAAAATTAATATAAAACCAATATTAATTTAATTTTCTTCCCTTCCTTAAATATTTTTCAACATTGATTCTCATCACAAGTTATTATATAATACCACAAAGTAAAATAGTTAAGGTAAGAAATCATTTTATTTTGACGAGTCTTACATTAACTGCAATTCAATAACATGAAATCAGTGTTTTAAAATTAGGATTGAATTGGATAAGAAACTGAATTTGTATTACATCTCTCCTATTTAATAAATAGTCCTTCATTTGACATTTTTGCCAGTGTTTTTTATATTTTTAAAGGTTAAATATGTTTTTAGTTCCTAAACTATATCACGCGATTTTGGGTTTCGTCCCTCTTCGAAAGGTTTGTTCATTTTCATCCTCTTAGTTTTAAAACTCTTACTTTTAGTCCTTAAAATTGAACGACATTAATTTTTCTTTGATGTGGCAAACGACGAGCCACGTGTTATGCCACCTTCCCTTGTTATTGTGTGTCACGTTGCTTTTCTTCTTTTTTTTATCCTCCTACGACTCCATCGTCACCTTCACCTCTTTCATCTCCATCCCCAGCTTTGCTCCTCTGCCAACGACACCTTCTCCGCGAGTAGAAAGAGAAAAAGGTTCCCAAGTAGCAAGTAGAAAAAGAAATCAGAAGCAAAGAAAACCTAAAACCTGTCTTTGAGCTCGCCATAACACTGACCTGATCTAGTTCTTTCAAATTTATTCATCTATTTAAATTGTCGCCACCCAAATGCAGCTCCCAGCTTGGTTTATGTTTCTCTGTTTATTCAGAACTCCATACTAGATTGCTACTTTTCCTTTGTCAAAAACACTTGATGAGCCAACACTACTAGTGTCCCGGGGAAGTCAAAGAAATCCAATTTTTGAAATCTTCAAGATTCTGGTAAGCATATTAAGTTATGTAAGAATTCATTTAGCGCTACTGGCTACAAATAACAAAAGCCGAGACAAATTCTATGGAGTTTCAGTCATGGATGCATTTAAAAAGGATACGCAATTCAAAACTTGAACAAAATTCTAAACTCAAGATTCAATCAGAATATCATAACAATTTCAAGAAGCTTAGAACAAAAACGGTGGGGTTGGGAACAAAATGCGAGTGGACTCATCCTGACAAAATGAATGGTATATGTGAATGTGAGATAAGAAATGTTATTGGGATGACCGAGTAGGGAAGAGAAGAGAAGATATTGTTAAAATTCAAAATCCTAACTACCACCGCTCGATCTCGTTCATGCACCGCTCGGTCTCGGTCATGCCACCGCTCGGTTGTTAGGACTCAATCCACCCACCGCTTCACCGACCGCTCGGTCTCGGTCATGCCTCACTGGAAATGCATCCTAATAGTAAAAGCTCCATTCAGGATGCACAACTCAATGCAATTGAAGTTTTCAAAATCATCAACACAAAAGACAGTCTTGTTGAACTGAACCTAGACCCTCTTCCACAAACCCCTAATAAACAAATCTCAAAGAAGAAAAATAACAGCACCAAGAGACCCCTAACTGCTGAAGTTGCTGGTGCAGTTTTCGGTGTCGTTTTCCTCTCTCTCACTGTTTTGTTCCTCATCAAACACAGAAAGAACGTCTATGTCAACAAGGCTCCCAATAAAAAATATGGAACTTCTCTGGGTAGTGGCTCATCTTCGCTACCCACCCACCTCTACCGCCACTTCTCAATTGCAAAAATCAGAGCAGCAACCAACAACTTCGATAAACTCTTAGTCGTTGACATGGGGGGCTTCGGTAACGTGTGAACGAAGACTCTTTTGTAGTGAATGGAGACTCTCGAGAAATTACACCTCCAGCGGTGCAAAAGCCGCAAGCAGAGAGCTTTGGAGAGGGAAGGTCGATCGCCGGCGAGACTTTTCCAATGCGGAGGCGCCGTGGAGCGGGTTCTCAACAGTAACGACAACCTTTGGGTAACTGTTAAAGATTGATTAGATTGACACGTTTCAAAAGAAAAGAAAAGTGATGTGGCTCGCCATTTGCCACATCAACGAAAACTTAACGTCGTTCAATTTTAAAACTAATAGGATGAAAATGAACAAACCTTTCGAAGATGGATAAAACCCAAAATCGCTTGATAGTTTATGAACTAAAAACATATTTAACCCTATTTTTAATTATCCTTCAAATTTTTTTCCATTTTAAATTATTCTTATTGTTTTCTGAAAAAATTTATGCTCATCCGCTTTACTATGCCATACACCCTTCCGCTGTCACTCCCCCACTCACCCCTTCCAAATTTAAATGATGCCAAAATCATCTCCCCCTCAGTACATAAATCAAAGCTACTTTTCAAGAGTTAATAAAAATGATAGTTTAATATATACAAATTTTTTATATTTATTTAATATTATATTTTTTATTTTATTTTATTTTTTAAAAATACGTCACACCATCGTTACTCTATTAAAAATCCATGTTATTCTAATAAAAGTAAAAAATTTAAATATTATTTATAAACAATTTGCAGATATATATGTTTCGAAAACGTCAACAACACTACTTCTTTATATCAGAACAACAACAAATGAGAAGGAGCCACAGGCAATTAACCATATATTCATCTTTATTTATTTATTTCTCGTAGAACGACACCAACACTCTCTTTCTTCTCCTAAAATCTGATTCACATCTTCAACTCTGTGTTACAAAGAAATCTACTCTTCAAACCACCAACTCTCATCCTCTGCAGAAACTGTTTTTCTTATATAAGCTCAGTGCAACACAATCTGTAAATCTTCTTATATTCTCAGTATATACTCACCATACCTTTGAGCTCGCATATCTCTCTTCCTTCCTTTTTCATTATTTAACTTTTTCAACTTTTCTTAATTACAAGGCTTTGAGAACGCTAGTCCTAAAGCTATCAACTCCATCTTAGTCTCATCCTCTTCAGAAACTAATTTTCTTAGATCAGCTCAGACCAACGCAATATGTAAGTCTTCTTCTATTCTCAACACACTTTTGAGTTCTCAGTTCTCAGTTCTCAGTTCTCAGATCTCTCTTCCTTCCCTTTTCATTATTTAAACATTTTCTTCATTACAAGGGTTCTGGAAATATTTCACCAAAATCCACAACTTTTTCTCCAGATAACCCTATAAAAGACTCCAACGCATTAAGTCAGAACTGTTAAATTGATACAAGGTAACGTCAATATGATATAAACCTTTATATATATAGATGGATAATATATATATATATATATATATATATATATATATATATATATATATATATATATATATATATATATATATATATATAATATAGTTTTTTCTTTCATATTTCTATTTATTTTTATTAGTTATGTTCATTAAGCTTTTCTTAATTTAAATTGTGATTAGTATTAATATTTATTTTTGTGCTCATCTTTTTGTTTAAGAATAAATATTGGAAGAGGAAGAAAAAGAAAAGCATTGAATGTTTAAAATTGTTATATTTGTGTGCTCTTGTTATTTGTTCGTGATGCATCCTTTGATACTCTCTGAAATATAAATATGTCGTTGAAATTATAAATAAATTATTTAAATTTTATACGTAAGAAAACACATTATGATAAAAAAAGTCTATACAACTATTAATAAAAAAAAATAAGTATAGTTGAATACAGTGAAAATTATGCATAAGATTAACCCTATTTAGGTTGAATATACTCATAGAATACGTGATTTATAATAGAAAAAATATAGACAAAGTCCAAAATACAAATAAAAAATAATAACAAATTCGATAACAATAAAAGATAAAGATAAGATAACATAAATATGATATATCTAATACTCCTTAAGTTTGTGCATACAAATTATATATGTCAAACTTGTTATTAATAGATAATAGAAATTAATGGGTGGTTCGATAGGAGCCTGACAATGGGTGGAAACAGAAATGTCTACTTAGAACTCGCTAGGATAGACTCTAACTATGACTCTGATATCATATTAGATATTGGGTTTAAGCTTAACTCAATCCCACAAAACCGGCTTATAAAATGAGATTTGCACCTCACTTATATATTATAATTTAACTTTATCTCTAGTCGATGTGAGACTTTCAACACACCCCCTTCACGCCGAGATATAGATATCTATACCTCGACGTGAAGGAAACCAATTCATAATTTATAAGTGGATGCAAACCACTACAAGTCAGTTTTGTGGGGTTGTGTTAGACTTTAAATCCACTTTTTAATATTTAGCATGATATTAATAAAAGAAAGTGGAGGAAATTTAAAAGATAATATATGCCCTAGTATTTTGTTGGTAGCATTTTTTATAAAACATATTTGTGGAAACAAGTCGAATCAGACCTAGACCTAATCATAATCATAATAAATAGAGATGGTGAATGCTGACAACCACTGTACAGATTAAATAATTGAGTCTGACAGCTGTATTCAAATAATAGTGGTTAGGAAGAATAAAATATTAGAACCTAATATACCATCAAGACCAAAGTTAATAATAATTAAGAATTTACATAAACAAAGTTGGACCTGTTCTCTCTTTCTCAGAAGCCACATAATTGTAAGCCTCTGGTTCCTTCAACAAAGTTGGACCTGTTCTTCAATTTATTTTAACGGATTTACTAATAAGTAAAACCACATATTTAAAAGAAAAGGTTAGATTTTCATTTTCACAAAATAAAAAAAGTTGTGTGGACAAATTTTGTAATTACCGTATGATTTTTTTTTTAATTCCTTTTACATTTTACAGTTGTATGACATGCAGGAGATTCATTTGTTATAGAATAAAAATAATAATTATTTTCATGATAATAATAATATTAATATTTTTATTATTTTAAAGAATAATTTAAATTTTATTTTAAGATAATTTTTCTATATGTGTATATTATTAATAACAAAAATAATAATAATTAAAAGTAATTATTATTATTATAATAAAAATATTTTTATAATTTATAATATTAATAATAATAATATTATACTTATTATATGATACACAAATATTTATAAACTTTTTCTTCAAATAGTTTTATTCATTCTTTTAATTCTCTTAATCTAAAAAAAACACTACAATCGTTTCGTTTCTGTTTCTTATTCATTCCTTCTTGTTTCTACAAAAGATTTATAAAATGATTAGATAATATATAACTAATTAGAAAAAACTTTAGCAATAGCTTTTGAATTACTCCACCCAACTAAAGAACTTCACCTTCATCAATAATCTTTGTCAGTGTTCGAACCTAAAAACGCAACCTGGGAAAAACCTACAACGAAAATGCATTATGGTTGTTATAAAATATAAAGGATAAACTAATATTTTGAAGAAAAAAAATGAAAGTACAAGAATAAATCGTCAGAGTGGAGGCAGCAAAAAGCTCAGTTTCTGTTATTGGACCAATAGATTGGCCCCAAAATTTTAATAGTAAATTTCACATTGTACTCATTCATTGATTCATCGTGTTTTCTTCCTGCACCCTTGTAGCCTTATTGAAATAATCTAATTATTCATGATAAAAAATTTAATAAAAAAAAATTTAAATCTCTTCACTTGCACTTGTTCTTGTGTGTTCCTATGCACAACGCCACAATACCCACCTTATCCTCTCCACATCCATTTTTTCCATCAACGGTAAAAAGCTTTTAAAAATGAAAGTGTTTGAACTATATAAAAAGTAATTAGTATTTTCAAACTATTTAACCGAACACTTCAATTCAATACAATAATTAAAAATATTTTATTATCTTTATTTTTTTTAAAAATTTAATTCTTTATCAACTTTACATATCACTACAAATAAAATAAACATTATTGATAGTCAAAATTTATTGAAAACAGAAAAAAAAATAGTTAGAAATAACCTTTTTTTGATAGATTTATGATGAACCAAAATCTACCAATACAATGCAGTTGGGAATATGTTATCCACGGTAATTTATATCCGTTGATGAATATTAAAGAAAAATTCGTCAGTAATTATTGAAAAAAAAATCTCTCGATAAATTTCATATCACAAGTTGATTTTTCTCTTTCTTCTCTCCTTCTTCTTTCTTTTGGGGCTGAAAGTATTTGTTTTTCCATCGTGCAAATGCTTCTACACCCCTTGAGATTCAACTGTCTCATTCTCTTAACCTACATAGTAAGGTTTTGGTAGTTTAGATCAATAACCTCTCAATTAACACTACAAAACAGAAGGGCATTACCGAAGGCCAGGAACCCTCGGAAACAGCCCAAAAACCGTCAGTAAAAGATAATTACAGACAGTTTATTGACGGTCAAAGAGCCCTCGGTAAATCTCTTGTCGCTAACATTTACCGAGAGCTTCCGCCCTTCGGTAATTACCGAGGGCCAAAAGCTTTCGGTAATTATCGAAGGGCAAAAACCTTCGGTAATTACCTAACGTGGGTAATTACCGAAGGGCAAAAGCCTTCGGTAAGTTGGAAGCAGACCTAAGGCACCATTGTATTTCTTATGAAACCAAACTGTTCACAACAGAAACAGACCTGCATAACATTTTCCAACAACATACAGACCTGCATAATGTGCATCTCAATGATGCAATCATTGATCAAAAAAACAATATAACATTTGAATCGTCCATTAATCCATAGAACATGTATTTATATTTAAAACATAAAACAATGTAACATAATGATGTTCTAAGATCCAAATCATCCAATTGATCTAACATCCAAATGATCTAAACTCCAAATGTTCTAATATCCAAAAGTTTCTATAACAACTAATAACAAAATGAAACTAATAATGTACATAGTTATCATCAGAATGATCTTCATCATCCTGCTCCTTTATAGATGGCTGGACTAGTGTGGGTTGGACTGATGTCGGTTGGACTGATGAGGGTTGGATTGATGTGGGTTTCTGAGGGACAGCGGGTGGCTAGGAGGGTCGTGGCTGGGTCGGAGGGATATTGAATTCATCTTGTGAAGTTTTAGGCAACACTCTCATGACCAGGGCTTTAAAGTTTGTAAACTCAGCTCTCAAATCTGAGAATGAAAGCTACCACCAAAACCAGGAGTAGGAGACGATGAGATAGTGATGAAGATGAGCATTTCAATGAGGCCATAGAGCTTTTTGTTGGATTTGATGACTACATTGCATCCATAATGACGACAACGATAGCATTCGACGATTTAGTGCTTTCCCAATTGGAACATTGTGCTGTGGTGGTGGAGGTAGGTGCTTTTTCGCCATGTTGTTCTAGCATGGCGTTATTGTCGAAAATGAAGTTGGTGGTTCTCCATGCGATGCAGAGAAAGAGAGAAAGAGAGAAAGGAGTGAACAAGAGAGCCAATGTATCTTTATGTCTAAATCCGGTGTATTTTGGGCATAAAATTTGACTTTCTTTTTATTGATGGAATTATAGACAGATTAATCAATTGATAATACATGTTTCTTTTATCGAAGGATTTTATCGATGAAAAATTTGTCATTATATAAAATATGTATTATCGACGAATTTAACGACAAATTTTTTAGTCGGTAATATCTATTAATAATAAAAATTTCAAAATCCATTGATAATTTAAATTTATCAACAAATTTATTTTTGTTGGTAAAATTCCATTGGTAATTCCATAGATTTTTGTAATGTATTAACTTATAAGGTGAAAGACCAAATCAAAATATATAAATACAAATGCATTTCACCTTCTTTCCTTATTGCATCTTAAAAAAAGTATGAAATTCATCAAACTTTTCAAGCACTTGATCTTTTTACTGAAATGCATAGACCTATAGCTTCTTGGAACAATATAAGTAACAAAGTAAAGTGCACCACTAAATGAATTTATTATCAGTGGGTCATAAATATCAAAAGGCACTAATTCGAGCAACTCTTACCTCACTAAGGGATGATGCTTTAATAACTTTTTGGCAAGTGAAAGAAATTGTTTCAAGTAGTAAATGTAAGTTTCAAGTATTGTTCTTCCAAGAGACTTGTGTTTTGTTTATTTAATCTTAATTATTTACCAAAGTCAACTTAGAAACGATGATGATTGAATTCATGATGATGAAATTGAATTATAACAACAAGAATTTAAAGATTATGATTGAAATTTGAAAAGAAGCTTCATTGGAATTGGATTTCATGAATCACATCAGAATAAAACTTTGTACAATATAACATATTGTTGTTCACACATTCACATCAAGGTATACTCGGTTTAATTCTTTAAGATCGAGTTTTAAATATATATGTTAAATTATTAATTCCTTAATCCATTTAAGATATAATTTGCATTAAAATCAAATATTCAAGAATGACCAAGAAGAATTGACATCATTCCTAGTATCACTCACTTTGGTTGCTCTATCTTATGTCCACATTCAAGATTACTTTCCAGTATTCATAAACATTCAAATTACATTATATTTCCATATATTGACAGTCAAAATAAGAAAGTGCAGATGAACAACATAGATATATTGTACAGGAAATTTACATCACATTGAGTTTATTACATCCAATTCCAACGAAAGAGAAATTTAGCTACTCTTAATCATCTAAAACATACACGTTTGATGAAATTTGGTGAAGAACGATGTCCTGATGTCTTGAAGTATCCTTCCACAATTTCGTGAAATATTTTCCTACCTTTCTAACTAGAACTCCCCCATTTTCTTTCTTTCTCGACTTAATAACTACTCCAAAAATACATGATTCGCTCAGCGAACAAGTATGCATTCAAATAGCGAAAAGTCAATTGATCCTTTGTTAACTGATGCCAATCACTGAGTGAGCCACTTTACTCGCTAAGCGAGTGACCTTTCTTTCAATTGAGCGAGTTATGAGTAGCTTAGCGAGAAAGTGCTAAGAGATCTTCAATGATATATCAAGTTCCTGTACAATGAGCTAACACAAACTTTCCTAATAACTATTACATTTTTCAATGAGGAAAACACATAACTCATGAATAATTACAACTTTGAGAGTATTAATAAGTATAAAAACAAGTATTTTTCACATTTATCACGCTTCTTAAATGATACTTTGGTTTGTTTACTAACAATATAGTGAGGACATTTAACTAACTATACACTTTTCAATCCCATTCTTTTTGGCTAAGCAATTAAGCCCTTTTTGACTTATATGACCAATCCTTTTGGTGCCGCAAAGATGCTTCCATATACATAATATTCACACTGTCTTCAAAAACCAAAACTTTAATCCTATATAATTTAGAATTTGTCTTCCTTTTGGCCATAACTAACTTATCTTTAGTAAGTTTCCATCTACCAGAACCAAAGTGATTGCCATAACTATCATCAAGAAAATGCACAAATATAATATTAAAGTGAACATCTGGAGTATGTTTGATTCCTCTATGTAATAACTACACTTCCATGTTGGTTTGCAAGCAAACATCACAACACCAACAACTTTTGACACACCATCATTACCCATTTCAACACTCCAAAATCACTAGAAGTTTTGCATGTGAATAACTCCTTCTTTAAAGTGATATCCAATGTAGCACCATTGTCAATTATCCTCGTGTTGTTATTTGATACAAGATTAACAAACTCAGTCACGAAAAAGAACAAGATCAGTACATGTAGTAGCAATAACACGATCATCATCATCCCCATCATTCTTCTTTTGCTTTCCCTTTTTACCTTCGTTCTCCTTTTTTCACTTAAAACAATATTTTTAAATGTGCTCAAATTCATTACAATAATGACATTCCATATTCTTGTGTCTTAACTTGGAATTGCTCTTACTATTTTTCTCCACCACCTTTTGATTCACTTTTTTGACTTCTCTCCTTATTTCGGTAACTAGCATCTCAAGCAGAAAATGAACGATGTACCTTCCTTCATTAGAGCATCACTCTTTGTCATATGGAAAGAAACAATACCATTAGAGGCTGAGTTTGTAATTGAAATCGAAAATATCTCCAAAGACTTTGATGGAGTATTTAGTTGTCGTAGTCCTAAAACTTCATCATCAAAGTTGATACTCATTCCCACAATTAATGTTGTCAAAACGGGTCACCTGGCTTGGCCTACCATAGGTTGATAGGTTAAACGGGTTGGCTTACTAGCACACTTAATTACAAGGTTTTTTTTCAATTCCAAAAAAATGACAAAAATTTTCTAATTCAAATCTAAATAAATTTCAGTCCAAAATGATGTTAAACTTTGAAGACAAAAAAAAACCATATAATCCAAATACAATCCAAAATCATCTTAAACTCCAAACACAATCCAAAAGCAAACACAAAAAGAAAAATAAATAAGTATCTAACATTGATAATTTTTGCATCACTTAGCCATCAATAAGATTAAAATCTTGAATGGATAAATCCACAATATTTTGTTTTCTTGAAGCATATTCTTCTTTATCCCCATTTACAATACAATAAAAGAAAACTGTTAACTAATAAATTAAAAAAGTTAGGTGGGTTGGTGAGCTAACTCGCTCGCCGCAGGTTTAATCCAGGTGAGTTGGGTTCAAAATTGGTCTGTATTAAAATTTTTAATTTTTTCTCATCCCAACCTGGTCCAAACCCGTGGTCGACCGGGTTGGCTCACGGATTTCAACTCATTTTGACTACACTACCCACAATTGATTTAGAAGCCCTAAAAACTCATCTATGTGATTTGTAATGGAAGAACTCTCTTTGTACCTCAAATTTATCAAGCAACTAAAAAAACACAATTTATTATAGCCTAAATTAAAAGTATACAAAGACTCAATCTTTTCTCAGAGAGTTCTAGCTTGGGTCTCTTTAGCAATGTGATTATAAACATTGTCTTCTATGTATTGTCAAATAAAACCACATACCTATTGGTGTTCAAAGTTCTATTCTTCACCAACATAAAATATAACTTTTATGTAGCAAAGACATGAAGGTTCAATTTCTTCACAACAAGACTTTAATCTTGATATTCTGCAAACAATAATTTGTACTATTTAAAACAACCATATTTGTATTTGCCTACATCGTTCAAATAAGTAAATATAGCCCTAAACTAGACTTTGAAACCACTATGATGGGGAAACAACACATAACAACAAAAAAGTACTAAATTATGCAGCAAAAATAATTTTCCCAAACTTCCAAGAATTTATAAGGAGCAACAATAATAAAAATTGCAACAATAATCACAAAAGAAAATATCAATATTTTTAACATGAAAAAACCTTCTCAATGTGAGAAGTAAAAACTCACGGATATAAACCAATCAATCATGCTTCATTAAGGTCAAATATGGTTATAATAGAATAAAAAAAACATAAATAAATGCCTACAATCGACCAATACTCCAAAGCAAAAATGTTCTCAAATATAAACAACAAAAGAAAGAGAAACATAAAAAGGAGAAATCATGAGAGACAAATTTCTCTAACCACAAACTTCCAGTTGGAAATCAACGGTCAAACTAAGGAACTATATGTCATGAACGTGTTGCAAAAATTTTAGTTCGATCCAACTATCAATAAGATGACCATGTGAATTTGCTGACAAATTTTCTCTCTTTTTCTTCTTCCAAAGAATAAGACTTTTTCACACTCTCTTTTGATTGAAAATATCTCTCTCCTCTTAGGTTAAGCGCGTGAGAAAACGAGTTTAACTAAACTGGACTTTTCATACACAACACTATCACCAAATTTGAAAGCAATGAATTTATGGATAAGCAAAGGACAAACACCTAACTGAGTTTTCAAATTAAAATAAATATTATATATTTTTATATCAAATTTGTATTGAATCTTATATTTATTTATATATTTTTTAGTTAAAAATATTGTGTTAAAAGTTTTATTACTTAATTAGATAACTTATTAAAGAAACTTAATTAACTAAGTTAAAAATCTACAAAAAAAAAATAGAAAAGAATAAGAGATCAAAATTTATCTCTCAATATACTAATATTTACACTCAAAGTTTACTTACTTTATAATTTTATATATAACAAAAATATAAATATAAAGACTACGAAACCTCTAATTAAGCACAAGAAAATAAATTATGTCTATGCTATAAGTTGACGTCAAGAATCCATGCTTACAACTAGTTTTTATTTTTTAAATAAAAGCCACAAAAAAAAAAACTCAATGTAACAAAAAAAATCCAACTCGTTTCATGTCTCTTTAGATGATACTTTTTAAAAAATATATAATTTTAAAAAATTCACGGATTTTTGTAGATATTCATAAATATTTAAAAAATGATATTTATAAATTTCTAAAATAAAATATAAATAAATAATAGACGCCACTCTACCGACTATCCAAAGCGAAATTTATCTCCACACGCAATATTTTTGTCATTCCTAGATACCACTCCTTTGAATATACAAGTGACATTGGAAATAATAGACGCCACTCCACCAACCATAAATGTGACTATAAACTAACTTTTTCATTTTTCATTAACAACCTTATGATGATGTGCTTTTAATGTTGTGGTTATTTATAAATTATTCTAATATTTATAAACATTTATGTTCTCTTTGTTTGAATGTTTTATCTATTATGATTTAGGTAAAAAAGGACTAATAGTAAGAAAACAATTAAGACGGAAGCGTCCATTATCAAGGCATCATGGATACAATTGTCTCTACAACTACTGAAAGTGCACTTAATATTACAGCAAGTATGGTCAAACGACAAGTGGGTTACTTTTTTAATTACAAAGACAAATTTAAAGAGTTGGAATCTTACATTGAGAAGTTGGAACATAATAAGGAGAGACTACAACATCAAGTTGATAGTGCACTAAGGAGTGGAGAAGAAATTGAAAATGACGTTCAACATTGCTTAACGCTCATTGATGAGAAGATAAAAGAATATAAAAGTTATATTAATGATGAATGTCATGCAAAGACAATTTGCTCAATTGGTTTCTTTCCTAATAATTTCCGACTGAGGTATCAACTGGGTAGAAAGGCTACAAAGATGGTTGAGGAAATCATAGGAGATGAGCTTTGGAAAACTTCTTTTGACAATGTTTCCTACCAAGAATTTCCATCCATTGATGCTACTTTTTCAAACAATGGTTATGAAAGTTTTGCATCAAGAAATAAAACTATGGAGATGATCATGAAAGCACTGCAAGACTCTACAGTTGGTATGATTGGAGTTTATGGGCCTGGTGGTGTGGGTAAGACTACTTTACTCAAAGAAATTGCTAACAAAGCACGAGAAAAGAAGTTGTTCAAGATAGTGATCATAGCGAATATTACAGGAAATCCTGACTTCAAAAAAATTCAAGAGCAAATTGCTGGTATGCTAGGAATGAAATTAGAAGAGGAAAGTGAGATTGCAAGAGTAGATCGTATTCGAAAGAGGTTAAAGAATGAAAAGGAGAACACCCTTATTATCCTTGACGATCTTTGGGGTGGATTGGACTTTAATAAACTTGGGATTCCATGTAATGATGATGCAAGCCAACAAGAAGTCAATGACATGTCTGATTTTGGTTCCAACAATGACATATCTGATTATGGATATAATAAGACAGAAATGAAAGAGTTGTCAAAAGTTGATTTGGATAAGATGAAAACGGAAAAGTTGTCTAAGGATTATAGAGGAGGGAAAATTCTTCTAACATCTAGAAATAAACAAGTATTATGTAATGAAATGGATGTGCAACAAAGGTCAATTTTTTCGGTAGGAGTCCTTGATGAAAAGGAATCAGAGACTTTGCTTAAGAAAGTTGCTGGTGTGAAAAATTCTGAGTTTGATAAGAATGCTACTGAAATTGCCAAATGGAGTGCTGGGTTTCCAATAGCCTTAGTTTCCATAGGAAGGACACTAAAGAATAAAAGCTTATCCACATGGGAAGATGTTTGTCAACAAATTAAAAGACAAAATTTTACATCAGAATGGGGATTTACGGACTTCTCGATAAAGTTGAGCTATGATCATCTAAAAAATGAGGAGCTTAAGTGTATTTTCTTACACTGTGCAAGAATGGGAAATGATGCTTTGATTATGGACTTGGTGAAATTTTGTGTTGGTTTGAATTTGCTTCCAGGAGTGCAGACAATTACAGATGCTAGGAAAAGAGTAAAGGAGATGATACAAGAGCTAGAAGAGTCGAGTTTGTTGGTGAAAAGTTATTCTATTGACCGCTTCAACATGCATGACATTGTGCGAGATGTTGCTCTTTCAATATCATCCAAGGAAAAACATGTGCTTTATATGAAAAATGCAGTACTTGATGAGTGGCCTCACGAAAATGACTTTGAAAGGTACTCTGCCATTTTTGTACACTTCTGTGACATCAATGATGAGCTTCCTGAGAGTATACATTGTCCTCGACTTGAAGTCTTACATATTGACAATAAAAATGAATCTTTTGAAATACCAGATGAATTTTTTAAATCTATGGTTCGACTGAGAGTGTTGGTACTGACTGGTATTAATTTATCTTGCTTACCTTCATCAATTAAATGCCTAAAAAAGTTGAGAATGCTTTGTTTGGAGCAATGCACTTTAGGAGAGAACCTATCAATCATTGGTGAGTTGAAGAATTTAAGAATCCTTACTTTTTCGGGATCTAATATAGAAAATTTGCCTCTTGAATTTGGGCAATTGGATAAGCTTCAATTTCTTGACATAAGCAATTGCCTAAAACTAAGACAAATAACTTCCAATGTCATACCGAGGATGGCCATTTTAGAGGAGTTTTATATCAGAGACAACTTGATTATATGGGAGGCTGAAGAGAATATGAAAAGTGAAAGTGCTAGTCTCTCTGAGTTGAGGCGCTTGAATCAATTACAAAATCTTGACATACACATCCACAGTTCTTCACATTTTCCGCAAAATTTGTTTTTTGACAGGTTGAATAGTTACAAGATTGTTATTGGTGAATTCAACTTGTTTAACTTGCTTAAAGTGGGAGAATTCAAAGTCCCTGACAAGTATGAGGAGGTGAAATTTTTGGCATTAAACCTAAAAGAAGGTATTGATATTCATTCTGAAAAATGGATTAAAATGTTGTTCAAAAGTGTTGAATGTTTGTTGTTGGGAGAACTCAATGATGTTGAAGATATTTTCTATGAATTAAATGTTGAAGGATTTCCAAATTTGAAACATTTATCCATTGTAAACAATTTTGGCATTAAGTATATTATCAATCCAAGGGAGCGGTTTCACTCTTTAGTCGCTTTTCCAAAATTAGAGTCCATATGGCTTTACAAATTGGATAATTTGGAAATAATATGTGCCAATCAGCTTGTACGGACCTCTTTCCGCAATTTAAAGGTCATCAAGATTCAAACATGCATTAAATTGGTAAACCTTTTCCTATTTTCTATGGTTAGACTCCTCATTGTGCTTGAAACAATTGAAGTGTGCGATTATGATTCTTTGAAGGAAATAGTTTCAAAAGAAATTCAAACTCATACTATCAGCGACGATAAGATTGAGTTTCCCCAGTTACGACTTTTAACATTGAAGTATCTACCAACATTTATTCATTTATATAATGTTGACAAGATTCCTGTTGGTGCACACTCGTTGCAAGACCAAGTATTCCAACAAAGAAACAAAGATATTATTGTTGAGGTAGAGCACAGGAACACCAATTATTGTCTTCCACTCTTCAATGAAAAGGTACGTGAGAACCTTATCATAATTACATGTGTAATGTTTAATTTCTATGTTGTTCTTCCTTAATAGAAATATAAAAAATCTATTTGTCTAAGTTTTGTCATTTCTCTTGACGGAAAAGTCTTTGGAAATGAAGTGACATTTTATGTGTTCTTACAGGTCTCAACTCCCAAATTAGAATGGTTGGAGTTATCCTCCATCAACATTCATAAGATATGGAGTGACCAATGTAACCATTATTTTCAAAATTTGCTTACATTGAATGTGACAGATTGTGGTAATTTAAAGTATTTATTGTCATTCTCCGTGGCTAGAAGTTTGGTGAATCTTCAAAGCCTTTCTGTAAGGGACTGTGAAATGATGGAGGATATATTTCGTCCAGATGATGAAGAGGTGTGGATTCATTTAATATTGAGTTTGATTAATGCTATCATTTGTTTCTAGATAATGTATTACTATTTAGGTCATTCACTTGCTCACCTATCAATGGTTTTTACTGTAACAGTATGTTGACATTTTTCCTGAGTTGAAGAAAATGGAGATCATCTACATGAAGAAGCTCAATACCATTTGGAAATCCCATATTGGTTTACATTCCTTTTGTAGTTTAGACTCCTTGATAATAAGAGAGTGCCACAAACTTCTTCTGATAATCCCTGGTTATATGATGAAAATATTTCAGAGCCTTCAAAGCTTGACAATCAAAAATTGCAAGTTAGTGGAAAACATATTTGATTTTGCAAATATTCCACAAACTTCCGATACAATTGAAACAAACTTGGATAATATACTTCTAGAAAAGCTGCCAAAATTGGTGAACGTTTGGAAGGATGGCATCAATGCAGTACTTAAATATAATAATTTGCAACGCATAAAAATTGCTGATAATCCAAATTTAAAATACCTCTTTCCACTTTTTGTTGCCAATAACCTAGAAAAACTAGAAGTCCTTGAGGTGCGGAAGTGCTGGGTAATGAAAGAGATTGTTTTTTCTGACAAACATTCAAGTGAAAGTGATATCAACTTTAAGTTCCCTCATCTACACACTCTATCATTTATAGACTTATATGATTTGAGAAGTTTCTACTCAGGAATTCACACTCTAGAGTGGCCATCATTGAAGAAATTGGATATAGCTGATTGTAGCATGCTCGAAGGTTTCACTTTAGAAATCATAAATTCACAAGATCAACCGATTACTTTAGCAACAAGAAAGGTACACAGAGTTTGTTTAGATTCAAGTCATATACTTTTTATAGCTTTTCTATTGGAAATATAGAACATGCCTTGTTTTTACGAAAAACATGAACTAGCAACCCCTCATTATGATATGTGAGATTATGACTTTTATTTTTCTTTTGAAGAAAAATAATACATTATGGTTTAATGGGTATATTTTGATATTGATAAATCTTTTTGTTTATTTATTTAGGTGATATACAACTTGGAGTATATGTCAATGAGCTTAAAAGAAGCAGAGTGGTTGCAAAAATACATTGTTAATGTTCACAGAATGCACAAACTAGAAGACCTTACTTTGTATGGGTTGAAGAATAATGAAATTCTCTTTTGGTTTCTTCATAGACTTCCCAATTTGGAAAGGTTAACATTGGAACTTTGTCACTTGAAAAAGATTTGGGCTCTTAAAAGTCTTATTTCACCTGAAAAAATTGGTGGTGTTGTGCAACTTAGAGAGCTTAAACTAGAAAGCATGTGGTCTTTAGAGGAGATTGGCTTTGAGCATGAGGTGCTTCTTCAAAGGGTGGAACGCTTAAGCATTCAACGTTGTACAAAATTGAAAAATTTAGTGTCATCTTCGGTAACATTTAGTTACTTATCATATTTAGAAGTGATGAACTGTAAATCAATGAGGAGTTTAATGACATGCTCAGCTGCTAAAACCTTGGTTCAACTCACAACGTTGAAGGTATGCTCCTGCCCAATGATTGTGGAAATCGTTGCAGAAAATAAAGAGGAAAAAGTACAAGAGATTGAATTTAAACAATTAAAATCATTACAATTGGTGTCTCTACAAAATCTCTCAAGTTTCTCAACTATCAAGAAATGTGAGTTAAAATTCCCATTATTGGAAAAATTAGTAGTGAGTGAATGTCCTCGAATGAAAAAATTCTCCGAAGATCAAAATGTTCCAAACCTACAAAAGGTACATGTTGTAGCTGGAGAAAAAGACAAATGGTATTGGGAAGGAGATTTGAATGCCACTCTACAAAAACATTTCTCTGACCAGGTATGCTTGAAAATATTTATGGACCATCACAAATTTTAATTGTATCATACCTCCACAGATAATTTAATTTTCATTTCATTGGAATTGTTGGTAACTGATAATTCTATTGTTGTGAGAAACTATATGAAGCATGCACATTATGTCGTTTTGCATAGATTTAAGTAGATTTATATCCTACTTTCAAAGGCCAAGGTTTATGGTTTGAATCATCAAGTTTGATTTGATATCTCTTGGCAGGAAACTTTAGAGGCTTGAAGGAAGTCTTTAAATTTGAGAGAGGTTAGAAAATATTGAGAAAGGGAAAGACTTGTTGTAATTTTGAGTGCTTCTAATTTTTGGCTTGATTACATATGATGCAATTACAAACACATCCCCCATGTTTATACTAATGAGACCTCATCAACCAATGGTTAGAATCTTGGCACTACAACATTTATCTAAGGATTATAATTCATTCTCTATAAGTTTCTAAAATATTTTTATGATTCTACACATTATATAGACTTATCTAGAAACATCTTATAAATAAGTACTCTCTAGATACTTTTATACTTCATTACAAAATCCTTCTAGATAAGAGATTTCTTGAATTCTAATTGGGTATTTTTAATCTTGGGCTTTTATCTTATAGGTTCAAAATACAAAATCAATTTATCATTCCAACACTCCCTCTTAAATATGATTTTGTACTCAAGTAAATTTCTTAATTGTATAAATACTTCATTCTTTAGTGATTTGGTGAAGATATATTTTACCTGATCATGCATCTAATGAACGTGTGTGGACATGCTTACTTCGATCATGGAAGACTGGATTTCTTGCTAAAGCTAATTCTTGTCTATGAAAATATTTGTTAGCTCCAATCGTGGCAAGCTCAACTCCTTCAATAGGTTTCATAGCCAAACAACATGACAAACACATGAATTAGCAACTACAAACTCTGCTTCACATGTAGGAAGAGTGACAATAGGTTGCTTCTTGGACATCCAAATAAAGGTTGTGTCTCCCATGTAGAACACAAATCCACTTGTGCTATTTCGATCATCCATATCTCCACTCCAATCGTTACTATATCCAACAAGCTTGTATTCGTTAGAAACAGAGTAGTATAGGCCAAAACTCATTGTACCTTTGATATATTAGAGAATCCTCTTTGCAGACTTGAAGTGAGTCGTTGTTGGAGCTTCCATATAGCGACTCACGACTCTAACAGGATAGAGAATGTTTGGTTTTGTACAAGTTAAATAATGCAAACTTCCAACTAGAATTTTATAGAGTTAGATCCATTTTTTCTCCCTCTTCATCCTTACTCAACTTGATGCTGCATTTCATAGGAGTACTATTGGATTAACATCATCCATCTTGACTTTCTTAAGGAGGTCTTTAACATAGCTTTTTTAAGTGATGAAAATTCCTTCATCTCCTTACTTTACTTCTATTCCAAGACAATATGCCATAAGCCCTATGTTGGTCATTTCAAATTCCATGGTCATATCTATCTTGAATTCCTCAAACATGTTTGGATTGTTCCGTATGAAAATTAAGTCATTGACATATAAGCATATAATCAAAATATATCCTCCTCAAGCTTTGATATAGAGTGCATGCTCATACAGACACTTGATGAAATTCGCTTCTTTGAAGTACTTGTCAAATCGAACATTCCAAGCTCTAGGGACTTGTTTCAACCCATAAAGAGCGTTATCCTTTGGAACGAATACTTTGTAATAGTCAATGCCAGATTTTTTACTATAGCCTTTTGCCACTAATCTTTCCTTATATCTTTGAACTTCTCCTTTGGAGTTCTTCTTTGCCTCGTAAACACACTTTGAACCAACTCCCATGTATAATTCTTCTTTATCGCCTTGATCTCTTCACCCATAGAATTTCTCTAATGCTTCTTGAAAGTTCATGGGCTCACAATCTTCAAGTTGACAAAATAGGATAACATTGTCTAGATTTTCAATTACTTCAAAGATATCTTATAGACTTTAAAAATATGGAGTTCTTTCACTTGAGCTTACATTTTCTTGAGGGGTTGGATTTGGTGAAGTACGTGGGGTAGCAAGTGCCTCTTTGGGTTGTTGTGGTTGTTCCACCTCATGTACTTCAACACACAGGAAAAAGGTATAGTCCTCACAATTTGTTGACCTGTCTCATTATCCGTCTTCATTAAACACTACATTTCGACTTATGATTGTTTCCCTTGTATCATAGCTATAGAGCTTATACCCTTTGGTGTTGGCGTCATAACTAGTGAAGATATATTTTTCACTTTTGTCATCAAACTTACTTCGCTTCTTATCTGGTACATGGACATAAGCTATGCTTCTAAAAACTATAAGATGAGAATTACCTGGCTTTCTTCACTCCATGCTTCTTATGGTGTTTTTCCACTCATGTTTCTTGTTGGAGAGCGGTTGGTAAGATAAATTTCACATGCAACAACTTTAGCCCAAGACTCCTTTGAAAGTCTCTTGCTTTTAAGCGTGCTCTTTGCCATCTCCAGGATTATATTTGATTCTTCTTTTCCTCCACTCCATTTTGTTGAGGGGATTTGGTACAATCAATTGTTGTCTAATTCCATCGTCTTCACAATACTTCTGAAACTCTTTTGATGTGAATTCTCCTCCACGGTAAGATCTTAAAGCTTTGATCACAATGCCACTTTTCTTCTCAACATAGGTTTTAAACTTCTTGAAGTTCTTGAATACCTTTGATTTTTCTTTTAAGAAATATACTCATGTTTTTCTTAAAAATCGTCAATGAAGAGAAGGAAATAACCACTCATACTGAGTGATCTTTCCTTGATTAGGCCATATACTTCTGTGTATATGAGTTTTAATGGCTGTTGAGCTCTTGAGTTCAACTCATTTGGAAAACTCAATCGGCATTGTTTTCCAAGTAGACACATCCTTCATAAACTTGATTGAGGTGAGTAATACAAGGAAACCCTCTCACCATTGCCTTCTTGGAGAGCAACTATAATTCTTTAATATTAAGATGGTCAAATTGAAGATGCCAAAGTCATGATTCGTATTTGTAGCACATCTTGAGACACTGAGGGCTATCACTTTGAATTTTGAGCATAAACATTCTATTTCTTGTCATTGGAACCTTCGTAATGAATTTAATTGTATTATCTCTTATAGAAAGGTTATTATTTTCAAGTTGAATATCATAATCTTTCTTTAAGAGTTTTCTTAAGCTTAAGATGTTACTCTTCATGCTTGGCACGTAATATACATTGATGTTCTCCATTCTTTAGTCAGATGAGGACATTACCTTTACCTTTCATTTCCACCTTTGATTCATCTCCAAAAGCCATGTTTTACATCAATAATCAAGCTCCACGAACATGGTTCTTTTTTCACAAATATGATTACATGCTCCACTGTCAAGGTACCATTAATTATCTTCACCTCTATCTTTTCCCTTGTAAGACAGTGGCAAGGTACCATCTTCTTGGCACCTTTCTTCAACATAGTTGACTTTTTCGTTGACTTTATTTCTACTAGGGGTCTACATTCAAAAGCATAATATCCAAATTTATCCCAATTGTAACATTTGATGCATGATTTGTCATACCTTGAATTTAGATTTCCTTTCCCATGACCTCTTATAGGGCTTTCTCCTCTTTAGTTATTATTGTTAGGTCTCCATCTTTATCCATGTCCATATCTACGCCCTCGTTCTTGTTATTGACTATAACTTCATCTTGATTGGTTGCATGCATTTTTTTCTTTTATTTTGAATTAACTTGTGCCTTGACAACTTGCTCTATGATATCTTCCTTCTTTTATTTCTTTTCTTCATAAGCTTGCAACGAACTAAGAAGTTTCTATATTGACATGACCTCCAAGTCTTTGGTTTCTTCACAATGGTGACAATATGTTCAAACTTTAAATCTAATGATCTAAGAATTTTCATCGTAATTCTTAAAGCATATAACTTCTCACCATTTCTTTTTAGGTGATTAGTAATTGTTATCACTTATGAAAAGTAATCAAAGGCAAGTTCACATTCCTTCATATGCTAAGCTTCAAATACTCCTCTTAAAGATTAAAGACATACCTTTCTTACTTGATCGGTTCCTTTGTAAGAGATCTTAAGCTTCTCTCGTGCTTCCTTGGCTAACTTGACTCAAAAATATTCCCAAAAGTATCCTCATATAATCCTTGATAGGTTAGGCAAAGAGCTCTCATATCTCTCTTCCTTGAGTCTCTTAAACTATCCTTTTAAGCTTGAGAAAGATTATCTACATTCTTTGGCTTAGTGTTTCCCTTCTCGACCATCTCCCACACATCGTGTGCACCAACGAGAGCTATGATCCTTAACCTCAAATTGTCATAGTTGCTCTTGGTGAGCATCGACATTCGAAAGGGAACTTTGATATTTTCCATTGTTATGAAGATCTTATTGCTCTTGATAACACTTTATTGGGACAAAACTTTAGAGGCTTGAAGGAATTATTTAAAAATTTAGAGATGTTGGAAATTTTTGAGAAAGAGAAATGCTTGTTGTAATATTGAGTGCTTATAATTTTTGGCGTGATTACATATGACACCTTCTCAACCAATTGTTAGAATCTTGTCACTATAATATCTAAGGATTATAATTCATTCTCTAGAAGTTTTAAAAATATTCTTATGATTCTAGACATTATATTGACTTATCTAGAAACATTTCTAGAATTCTATTTGAACATTTTCTAATATTGTGTTTTTATCTTATAAGTCCAAAATATAAAATCAATTTATTATTCCAACCGTGTTTAATTAGCATAATTTTGTAATCAAATGTGTACAAAAGGTGACCTATATCATACTCTATACATTATTTGAAACATTTTTAACTTTTCTTCCTATTCCAAATTTATTTTATCACAATTAATGTACTAAAGGGGATACATATACCTTAAGGATTATTATAAAAGCTTTTTATACCAATCATTGATTGTCCTGTGTTTGTGATATTTAGTTTCTTGACTTTTCAAGGTCTCTTTTGAATATTCAAAGCATGCAAGACTTGTTGATTATCCTGAGAGGAAAGATGTTCGACTCGGAAAATCTGCTTTTCCCGACAATTTTTTTGGTTGTATAAAGAAGTTGGAATTTGGTGAAGCATGTACAAGAAATATTTTGATTCCCTCTCATGTACTACCTTACTTGAAGAATTTAGAAGAATTGAATGTAGAGAACTGTAAACCAACACAAGTAATATTTGACATAGATGAGAGTGAGCTCAAGATGAAGGGAATGATCTTTCGTTTGAAAAACCTTAATCTAAACAAATTGTCAAATTTAAAATGTGTATGGAAGGTAAACTCTGGAGGAATTGTCAGTTTTCCCAATTTGCATAGAGTTGATATTAATGGTTGTGGAAGTTTGGTAACATTATTCCCTGTATCCCTTGCTAGAAATATTAAGAAGCTGGAGGGTACTTGAAATAACTGAGTGTGAGAAATTGGTAGAAATAGTTGGGAAGGAAGATGGAATGGAACATGGAACGACAATGATCTTTGAATTCCCTTGTTTGTCGTGGCTACTTGTTGATAATGTGCCACTACTGAGTTGCTTTTACCCTGGAAAGCATTATCTGAAATGTCCGTTGTTATATAGCTTATTTGTGGCCTCTTGCCCTAAACTAAAGCTATTCACATCAGAATTTGATGATAATCAGAAAGCAACAGTTATAGAGGCTCCAATTAGGCAGCTACAACCTTTGTTTTCGCTTGAAATATTGGTAATGTATATTTAGACCCTTTTTTTCTTCCTTTTCTTTCATTATATATTGTCCATCTATACCTTCTAACTAACATTAACTATGTATTCTCTGTTGAATTTTTATGGCCTCAATTGGCAGGCTTCTCCCAAACTGACGAGATTGTCACTCAATGAGGAAAATGTTATGCTGTTGAGAGATGCACAATTGCCAAAAGACCTCTTTTGCAATCTAAATGTTCTTCGATTGTTCTTTGAGGATGATAACAATGAGAAAGATAGTTTGCCTTTTGATTTCTTTCACAGGCTACCTAGTTTAACATATCTCATGGTAGAAAAATTCTTTGGCCTGAGGGAGATATTTCCCTATCAAAAGCTTCAAGTTCACGAGAATGTACTTGCAGGATTGAAACAATTATTCTTGTTGAGACTAAAAGAGTTAGAGTCGATAGGTTTAGAGCACACGTGGGTACAACCATACTCTGAAAAGCTTGAATCATTAAAGATTCACTTCTGCCCTCAATTACAAAAAATAGTTTCTTGTGCAGTGTCTTTCATTAATCTTAAAGAGTTGAGAGTGACATTCTGTGACCAAATGGAGTATTTATTCACACTTGCAACAGTCAAAAGTTTAGTGAAACTTGAGTCCTTAATTGTAAAGTACTGTGAATCAATCAAAGAAATTGCAAAAAGTGAAGATGGAGATGATTGTGATAAAATATTGATATTTGGACGACTTAGATCAATTGAGCTGTATTCCTTACCAAAGCTACTAAGGTTTTATTCTGGGAATGCCACTTTGCGATGCTTGTGTTTGAAAGCTGTGATGGTAGCTAAATGTCCCAATATGATAACTTTCTCTCTTGGAACAATAAATATGCCATTGTTTTCGGGGATTAATGTATCATCGAAAGATTCTGATTTAACCTTTGACGACGATCTCAATACAACGATCGAGAGATTCTTTCACGAACAGGTGAGAATTTAATATTTGAGCTCAATACTTATTCTTTTTTCCATCCAACAATCATCTCTTATTTTATGTTCGACATTTCATTAGGCTAGAGATATAGTGTCGGATCATAATTAACCATTTAATTTCCTTTAGGGGTGTCCTTTTTTCAAAGTTGTTGGACACCGACTATATATTACAAGGACAGATTGTATAATATCTTAAATAATTGGAACTCATTATAAAAAAAAATAATAATAATAATAAAAATAATAATAATAATAATAATAATAATAAAATAATAATAATAATAATAATAATAATAATAATAATGATGATGATGATGATGGTAATGGTAATAACAAATAATTGGGTTATAGGCTTATTACCAAATAATTAAGACTTAAATAACTCATTCAAATCCAAGTATAGAGTTTTCTACAATCAAAGGTAAATATGAGTGATCTTATTAATTATTTACGAAATGTATGAAACTCGTTAATTATACCCTGATATTGAATTTCTTGCTTTTTTAGGAATTTTTCAACCATTCAAAGCACATGATTCTTGATGAATATCTTGAGATGACGGGAGTTCAGCACATAAAACCCGCTATTTCAGACAATTTCTTTGGTAGTTTCAAGAAATTGGAATTCGATGGTGCATGCAAAAGAACTATCGTAATTCCATTTCATGTACTCCCTTACTTGAAGAACCTGAAAAAGTTGCGTGTGCACAGTTATGATGCAGTCAAGGTAATATTTGACTTTGATGAGAGTGAGGACAAGACAAAGGGAATAGTCTCTTGTTTGAAAACACTTACTTTAAACAACTTGTCAAATTTGAAATGTGTATGGAAGGAAAATCTCGAAGGAATTGTTAGCTTTCCCAATTTAGAAGAAGTGATTGTCACTGGTTGTAGAAGCTTGGTAACACTTTTGTCTTCATCCCTGGCCAAAAGTCTTGAAAAGCTTACGACACTTCAAATGGAGAGGTGTGAAAAATTGGAAGAAATAGTTAGAAAGGAAGATGAAAGGGAACATGGAATGACATTAACGTTTGAATTTCCTTGTTTGACGACGTTATATCTTGAAAAAAATGCACTCTTGAGTTGCTTTTATCCTGGAAAACATTATCTGGAATGCCCCATATTAGATGCATTATATGTGGTCTATTGTCCTAAGTTAAAGCTATTCTCATCAGATACCGGTGACAGTCATAAAGAAGAAGTTATAGAGGCTCCAATTAGCCCGCTACAACAACCTTTGTTCTTGGTTGAAAAGGTAACAAAGCATCAACATTTTGACATTTTTGTGCTTCCTTTTTTTCTTTTAATCATATATTTTCCTTCTTTAATTAGCTTCTAGCTAACTACAACTACATTTTCTTTTAAATTTGATTGGCCTTAATTGTTAGGTTTCTGCCGAACTGAAGGACTTGGCATTCAGTGAGGAAAACATTATGTTATTTAGAGAAGCAAAATTGCCACAAAACCTTCTTTGCAACCTAAGTCGACTTTGCTTGTGCTTTGAGGATGATTACAATGAGAAAGATAGTTTGCCTTTTGACTTCTTTCACATGCTACCCAATTTAGAACATCTTATGGTAGAAAAATGCTTTGGTCTGAAGGAGATATTTCCCTCTCAAAAGCTTCAAGTTCACGACAAAGTACTTACTGGATTGAAAGAATTAATTTTGTTCGAACTAAGTGAGTTAGAGTCCATAGGTTTAGAGCACGAGTGGGTGCAACCATACTCTAGAAAGCTTGAACTACTAAAGGTTGACACTTGCCCTGAAATAGAAAACATAGTTTCTTGTGCAGTGTCCTTCATTAATCTTAAAGAGCTGCATGTGACGTTTTGTGAGGAGATGGATTATTTATTCACATTTGGTACACTCAAAAGTTTGATGAAACTTGAGACCTTAATCATAGATAATTGTGGATCAATCAAAGAAATTGCAAGAAATGAAGAGGAAGATGGTTGTGATGAGATAATATTTGGACGACTCAGATCAATTAAGCTGGAATACTTACCGAAGCTAATAAGCTTTTATTCAGGAAATGCCACCTTGCAATGCCCATCTTTACAAACTGTGATGGTAAATGAATGTCCCAACATGATAACTTTCTCTAAAGGAGTCATAAAACTAGCAATGTTTTCGGGGATTCAAACATCCGAAGATTCTGATTTCACTTTCCACATAGATCTCAACACATCTGTAGAAAGCTTATTGCATGAAAAGGTCAGAATTACTTATCCTAATTATTATTTTTTAAATATTCTAAGTAGTTTTCTTTTGTATTACTTTACTATTTTTTTCTTGTATTATAAAATACTCTTCTCAACCTCATATCAATTAGAATATATTATATTATTTAGCAGTAGGCTTGACTTGATGGATAATTATTTTAAAAATAATTATTTTACTAGGTACACATATAGATTACACATTAATACCCATCATATATCCTTTTGGCTTGAAAAATATATCCCTGATACAACAAACAAATATTTTCATACATGTTCATGTCCATTAACAAGTCCATCATTATCATAATTTCATACATAGTTATACACAAGCAAATTAATCAACAATTCCATAAATAACCACAGTATCAAAACTTTGAACCACCAAAACTAGTAAAAGAAATGCAGGAAACAGAGTAATAGAACCAACAACAAGATTGACCCTCAGCGACACTTAAGGTGTGCCCAATGGTAGCGTGACAGGGGCTCACTGTCCAAGTAGGACTCAACGACATAAGCTAGCCCACAACGCTGAAACTTCCTGGAACAGTGGCCCTCAATGGTGAAAAACTTCGCTCGACGCTATGTCACGACACAACTATGTGATTTGGAATGTGATTTGGAATTTTTGGAGCTAGCGCTCAACGCTAGCCTGTTGCCGCACAACGCAATAGAAGCATAAACCTTAGTTTTCATAATTTTAAGTTGTTCAAATACACCAATTGGAAATCTTCACTTTTACAAACTTTTAGATGGTTCAAAACATTGTGAGCTAGTCCCAATTAATCTAATTGCTCAATTTGAAACTCCTTTCATTCAACAATCCATAAAATTCATGAATTTCCCCAAATACAAGCATGTTCTTACAAACCCAAGGATCCACAGCTCAAGCTTCCGTACAAGAAAATTCCAACCAACAAAATAGAGTAAAAAGAAACATACAATAGTGCCGAAAACAAGCAACTTATGGATCAAAAGACCTATTATGCATCATAATAATAGTATCAACACACAGATTCCACATGCAACAACAATTGACAAAAAATCAACATGCAATTTGTGAAAAACTTAGCTTCCCTCACTTGATTGAACCGAACAGAATCTATCCCTGCCAAGATACTCTAAGGCTCCCAAGCTTCAAGGTACCTCTAGAACCATGAAAAACTCAAGTTAATACTCTAAAGGTTCCTTGGAGCCACAAACAAAAGAAAATTTCTAAGAAGCTTTCTAATGGCACATATGCAAGAGAAAAAAAAAAGGTGCTTCATGTAATCTCAAAGTGACTAAAAAAAATGAGGGTAACAATATTCACTTACCCTAGGCTAATATGAGGTGAGTGGAGTTGAGAAGTTATCCTCTTTTGATTGTGCTTCAAACCCTAGCCAAAGAGAAAGGAGAGATATGAGATGAAACTGCCTAGTGGGGTTTTTTTTTTTTTTTTTTTTAACCAGAAAAAAGAGAAAGAGTTTGGAGAGTGGTTGCAAGAGAGTTCTGTATTGACTTTTAGAGAAAAGAAAAAAGTTTTACAAAAAACACTAGAGATCGATTCTAAAATTGTAAATGTTAATAACTTTATTTTAACATAAAGAAATTGTTACAAAACATTTAAATAAACTCTTAGGAGACTTAATATAATCACACTCAGATAAATTTAAAAGTTAATTAACTTCGAGATAACTCACTCTTAATATAAAATATAATTAATTTATGAATTAGTTTTGACTAAGTTACCTTTGACAATAAAATATTCAAAGCTAATTATTTTTCCTGTTATAGTAAATTTTAAAAGATTAAGTTGTTATATTAGTCACCCTATTAACTTTATAATTATCCCATGTTTACTTTGCTTCCTCTTCTTCAGCTTCCTTTTCTCCCCATTTACATTTACTGTCGAAATTCAACACATATATTTTGCTTTCTCTTTCTTACTTGGTTTATATATTGTAATTTTTTTTCTCTTTTTTTCATATATATTTGCTCACTCTTTTACTGAGCCTAAACAACACATTTTTTTTCTCTAAAAACTATCCTAAATATTAATGAGATTGTGTTGTTCTTTTTTGATATTTTTATTCTGAGTCTCTCTCAATAAAAAATGTCTAACTATGCTTTTATTAATAGAAATTTAAGATAAATGTGGCTTTGGACTTTTAAATTTAAGAAATAATTAATCTTTAATATTTGAAAAAATATTATTTTAATTTCCGGACTCTAAATTTAGTGGTTTAAAATGATTTTAACCCTCAAAGTTATTGTTTAAGTACTAAAATCATACTTTTGAAATTTGAAGAACTACACTAGTTTTTTTTTTATAATTTGAAGAGTATTTTTGTGGAAAAGATATGCCAAAGAATTTTTAGGTGGCTTCTTATATAAATACGAAACCAAACTTCACACGTAGTAGTGAAAAAAAAATGAATTGAGAATTACCTTCAATTTTCTTACATGTTGAGTTTGCATGGACTAAAAACCGTTATATTGAAAAATCTGTTAACTCATTTAGTGTTTTTGAAAACCAAACGATTCGGGACATCACAAGGTTGATTGGTTAAACTTGTCATATAGTTCAAGGGTGATTGAAATTAGTATTAATAAGTAATACAATATGTAATAATACACAAAATAACATTAAAAATAGAATATCATAACTTAAAAAGAAAATTAAATAAAAATAACTTTCAAAATGTGAATAAAAATTAAATATTTTCATAGTATTTAGGTTTAAGGTTCAACAATACAGAACAATATTATTTAAAAATAAAATGGTTTCTAGAAAGAAATACAAAATATTTTACGTTTTTTACTTTTAAGAAATTTCAAAATAAAATTTACAAAAATATTTTAAAAAATTCGAATTAATTCTTCAGGACAAACTGTAATTTTTGAACCTGATTTTTTCGAATTTTCCAGTTTTTATCCATTCTATTGGAGATTTAGTTTGTAATTCTAAAAGGCCAAACACTAAATGAGTTAACAGATTTTTCTCTTCAAGTGGTCGGTCTATTTCTCAAAACAAAGTTACTTGTTATCACTCCATTGTCTTTTTATAATTTATTTTTTCATTTTGGTCGGAAAACCTTTAGCCATCTTTTATTCTCATTTTTTTCTTTTTATATCTTCGATAATTGGCTCCTATTATAAAAATAAATAAATAAATAAGCTGCAGGTCTATTACCGAAATGTGACTTAAGTATTCATTCAAATCCAAGTGATCTTAATCAAATATAAAACATATGAAACTTGTCGATTATCCTGACAATGAGTTTCTTGTCTTGTAAGGATATTTTCAACTACTCAAAGCTTATGATTCTTGATTATTATCTTGGGATGTCTGGAGTTCACCACAGAAAACCTATTGTTTCACACAATTTTTTTGGTAGTTTCAAGAAATTGGAATTTGATGCAGCATGCAAGAGAACTATTTTAATTCCATCTCATGTACTTCCTTACTTGAAGAACTTAGAAGAATTGAATGTGCATAACTCCGATGTAGTGCAAGTAATATTTGGCACTGATGAGATTGAGGTTGAGACAAAGGAAATAATCTTTGGTTTGGAAAAGCTTACTTTAAAACACTTGTCAAATTTAAAATGTGTATGGAAGGAAAATCTAGAAGGAATTGTCAGCTTTTCCAATTTGCAAGAAGTGGAGGTTGATGATTGTGGAAGCCTAGTAACATTGTTCCCTTTATCACTTGCCAAAAATCTTGGGAAGTTGGAGACACTTGATATACGGAAGTGTGAGAAAATGGTAGAAATAGTTGGAAGGGAAGATGAAATGGAACACGGAACAACAATAATGTTTGAATTCCCTTGTTTCACATATCTAGTTCTTGAAAATATGCCACTGTTGAGTTGCTTTTACCCTGGAAAGCATCATCTAGAATGTCCCTTGTTAGACAAGTTATATGTGGCATGTTGTCCTAAGCTGAAGCTATTCAAATCAAGTTTTGATGATGATAGTAAAAAAGGAGTTTTAGAGGCTCCAATAAGTTTGCTACAACAACTTTTGTTCTCGATTCAAAAGGTAACAAAACATTCAAATTTAATTCTGTGCTTCCTTTTCTTTTCACTATATATTTTTCTCTTATAGTATCTAACTAACATCAACACTTTACCTTTTGAATTTCTATGGTTTTATTGTCAGGTTTCTCCCAAACCGGTGGGATTGACACTCAATGAGGAAAACATTAAGCTTATGAGTGATGCACGTTTGTCAGAAGACCTTCTTTGTAAATTAAAATATCTTATACTATCCTTTGAGGATGATAACAATGGGAAAGATAGTTTGCCTTTTGATTTCTTTCACAAGCTACCCAATTTAGAATCTCTTAGAGTACAAAAATTCTCTGGTCTGAAGGAGATATTTCCCTCTCAAAAGCTTCAAGTTCACAACAAAGTACTTGCTAGATTGAAACGATTATATTTTTCGGAATTAAGTGAGTTAGAGTCTATAGGTTTAGAGCACCCGTGGGTACAACCATTCATCAATCTTACAGGGTTATCTGTGAAGTCCTGTGAAAAAATGGAATATTTATTCACATTTGCAACACTCAAAAGTTTGGTGAAACTTAAGACTCTAAGTATAAAGAAGTGTGAATCAATCAAAGAAATTGTAAAAAATGATGATGAAGATGATTGTGATGAGATAGTATTTGAACGGCTCAGATCAATTAAGCTGAATTCGTTACCAAAGCTAGTAAGCTTTTATTCGGGGAACGCCACTTTGCAATGCTCATATTTGAAAAACGTGATGGTAGCTGAATGTCCCAATATGAAAACTTTCTCTCAAGGAGTCATTAAAGTGTCAATGTTTTTGGAGATTCAGACATCAAAAAATTCTGATTCAATATTTGACGGCGATCTTAACACAACGATCCAAAAGTTGTTTCACAATCAGGTAAGAACTCATTAATAATATTTTAGTAAGAGAATGATGTTATATATCCTAAGTCTTTTCTTCACTCATGATACTTTTAGAACGAAACTCATTGGTGCTTGTCCGTTATTTTGATGCAATTGTCATTTGCAATACTCAATAAATTTCAGATATAGTGTGTGTTGTTCAGAGAAAAAACAAAATAGAAAGGAAGGTAGTGAGCTTCTTAAAGTAATCTCCCTTCATTATGCTAGAACAGGGAGCATTCAGAAGATAGTGTCAAACACTGTATTCCTAGCACTTTATTAAATTGAAATTGATAGTGTCTTTTTCAATACAATATCAAAACTTTCATAGTAAATCTCAGGTTTTTTATAGTCTTTTAGCTTAAAAAAAACCTGAATCTTTTATATAAAGTTTCTCCTATCAACTCACTTTTTTTTCATATATTCAGGTAATCCATCACTCGTAACGAACTTTTGGAGTTCTTCTTCCTATACCATTTGGTAAGTATATATGTATTCCTGCATTTGAAGTTCTTATTCCTGCATGTCAACCACAATGCAAATTCTGTTAGTATTTTGAAGTTGTGAAATAAATAGTTAATGGAGTAGAAAAAATGTAGAGATAGTGGAATGTAGAGAAAATATGGAGATAGTGGAATGTAGAGAAAATGTGGAGATAGTGAAATGTGGAAGTAGTAAATGGAAGAAGTATTGTAGTTGTCTTTAATTGTGTTGTCTTACATCAAATGGTGGAGTACATGAGTATTTATAAACACATAGATTATTCTAAAACATTCTTGCCACAACTTATATGGAATTCCTAGCTTGCTTTGCACTTGTGACACCAAGTATTATTGGAAAAATTGTGTATCAACTGCTTGTTGAAGGGCAAATAAAGCCCTTGAATCCTTCTGTTTTTTTTTTTTTTTTTGCTTCAACTCCTCCTTATGAGTTGCAGTAAGAGTGGAGGTATCTTCTGAAATAGTGAATCTCTCCTCTATGATGTCTCATAAATCTTGAGAGCAAAAGAATGTCTTCATTTTGACACTCTAAAAACCATAATTTTCTTTTATGAAAATAAATACTAGAATTGATGATGTTTGATTGGGAATTATAGTTTTGTTTGAAGTAGTTGAAAATTTTATCTATGCCTAATAAATGACTGAACGTATCTTTGGTACCATAGTTGGTATTTTGAGGTTGTGAAAGGAATAGTTGATGGAATAGAGAAAATGTAGATAGTGGAATATGGAGAAAATGTAGACAGTGGAATGTAGAGAAAATTTGGAGATAGTGGAATGTGGAAGTAGTAATTGGAAGAAATGTTGTACTTGTCTTTGGTTGTAGTAGATGTTTTCTTATATCAAATGTTAGAGTACACGAATATTTATAGATCTATAGATTATTCTAGAATACATGCTATCCAAAATTTATGTGAAATGTTCTAGGTTTTTACTTATTCTTGATTTTTTCTTCCTATCTTAAGTTTTTCTACAATATTCTGATTCTTTTATTACATTTGAATACTTTTATGTTAAGATTTTCTATATTCTTTTAGAATTTGCATTAACCTTTAATAAATTCACTTCCCTTTTAAATCTTAATAGTGTTTGATATTTTATTCAGCGTAATATCCCTTTCTTCATATTCATATAGAACACTAGAATTGAAATTAATGACTAAATAAATCAGAATGGAAAGATTATCGCATTCAACGATTCAAAAAGTTCAAAACTGCCAATGTTATATTTTCCATAATATCTTGCAAAGATACTAATGTATTTTACATGTCCAAGTTGGAGAGCAGTTACCAATTAACGCCACACCCAAAATTATATATTTTCTTTCTTTGTATACATAAATTTGAAAATAGCAGTTATATTTATTTAGGTATAACTACTATTAATTCTATTATTATGATTGTGTGAGATTTATTTATTTTTGTTCTAATTTAATTACAGTTATATATTAAAACTAATACAATAAAATTCGTTCACTATAAATTTTTGTTTTTAGAAACTCTTAATGTCTCTCTTTCTTTTTATTTCAACATCACCAAATGATTAATCTTTTAAAATCATTTTCTAGCGACAATTCATTAATTACTAGACTATATTTTACCAAAAGTAACAACTTATATGTTTCTTTGTGCTCTTTGAAACCTTCCATTTGTATATATCTTTAAAAGCCATATTCATTATATTTTTAAATTACTTTTGTCTCAAATATCATAAACATTCCATTGTTTAATGAACTTAATTAGAAATGTTTATAATGAGACGGAGTTAAAAGAGTGTAAAATACTAAAAAAAAAATCATTACTTATAATGAAGACCAAAATTCGGTAAATAACACATGTTATCTAAAAATTACTCATGAACAAAAATTTATAGATAAAATAATTATAAGCAATATTACCTGCAGATATATCTGTCATAATTACTTACAAATTTTGACACACTTCAACTCTAAGAAAATAGTGTAAAAGCTCGATATCTTTTAAAGGATATTAATTTTGAGGTATAGAAATAATAGAATGTATATGGCTTACCGAATTACAGATGATGCATCTACGTAAACAAGTAAAAAGAGAGAGTAGAATTGTCCCATAATTTGATAAAAAGAGATGAGTCACTTGTAGTGGAGTGAAAACGAAATGCCGTTAAAGTTTGATTGAGTTTATTAAACCATGATTTTGGAGCTTGTTTTAATCCATATATAGCTTTATGAAATTTATATAGGATCATGAAAAATTGAAACCATGTGGTTATTGCATGTAATATCTTCTTGTAAAATACCATGAATAAAAGCATTATTTATGACAAGTTGATGAATAGGCCATTTAGCTGAAACAACATATAGGTGAGAACAACTCTAATAGTAGAAGACATGATATCTGATCATAGGACTAAAAGTTTTATTAAAATCCAAACCTAATATTTGATCATAGGACTTAGTAGCATTCAATTGGGTGGGAAGTAGATTGAGGTGAGGAGAAGGGGACATGGTAATTTAGGGACCCAATATGTGTGAATAAAGGTGACAATCAGTGTGTCAAGCGGTGGGTTTTTATAATAACTAGTTTAAAATAAGCAAAAGATAAGTCTGATGAATTTCGTTACATAAAAAGTAAAGTATGGAGACACATTAAAAGATAAGATCGGACATTAAATCTCAAAACAGTAAAAAGAATTCTTTTTAAAATACTTAGGATTTCATTTGAATAAATTAGGTTGCCAACTACACATGGATCACTGTAAATATAAGAAATACAGTAAGAGTATGCTGTTTACTACATACCTTTTCCTAGCTATTTACAATAAGGGGCTGTATGCTTCCATCAGAATAGTTTAATATAATTTTCATTTCTTGTCATTGCATGAATTTGATTACTTTATTTGAAACAGATTAGTTAAACTTCTGTACATATAATTGTGCTTTTATTTATAATTGTTTTGTTAGGTTAGCTGTGATTTCCGCATTGCATTCTCAGAGGCGGAGGGAACAATGATGATACAAGTATCCTGAACAAAAGTTTATTCTTAGTCTCTTTTTTGTTGTTTGAAATGCTTGAAATACAAATAACGTGGACCTACATGGCCATCTATTGTATGGATTAAGTTAGTTATATTATGTATGCATGTTAGTCCTGAACTTAAAATACTTTGAAGATTGAACTTCGTACCAATGTCATCTCTGCCATCCCTTAAGAAAAATGTGTTTGAATTGAGACTTTAAGATCATCCATTATTTACTGCTTTTAGGAATTTAGTCCTTTATTTTTAATTTCTTAAGTTTTATATTCTTTATATATTTTGGGGGCATGGTTTTGGAAGCGGTGGGCAGGGATATACTTGTATTTCATCACAGAGAGACATATCTCTATCAGGTTTCAAATAGACCTGCGTGAGGGTGAGGGTGACTGCGACTAAGTAACTTCAGTCAATGTACTATAGTTATAAAGTGGTGAGAACGACCAAAGGTTTGATAACTTGAGCCTGTGAATAGAATTAGGTGTTAATTAATGTAGTTATCTCATATCCTTGAGGAGACTAAGTAAGAATCTAAAAGGAAAGGGGAGGAAGATCATACCCATTGAATGTGTTGGTTTGGTGAGGTATCAATCAGACCTGTGTAATCATGGTAATTGAATTTGTTCAATAACTACAGCTGCTATCAATTTTTGAATCTTTATTTAGCCAGAGCTAGAAATGCTTGTTAGAATAAGACTTGTAGGGCTGCAGGAAATCAAAAATGCATGAGCAGAGTGTATGTTCTATGATATCTATCAAATGGGTTCTGTCAGAGTGTATGTTATGTGTTCTGTGATATCTCTGTCATGTATTTTGGTGATGCATGTTTCTGCGGAAATGGGACGAGGATTGTGAAGTTCCTGAGTGTCGAACATTCGCCTTTCGTCGATTGACCAGTCGGTGTATAGGAGGTAACCTGCAGAATATACTGTGACGATCAAGTCAGAATTTTTTTCTGTAGGTCTTTAGTAATTCAATAATGAGTCAAAAATGAGTTTTACCTCGAAATTAAATCCTTATTTATAGAGTTTAGAAGAATCTGACCAATTAATTTACCTCTTAATGGTCATTAATGCAAACCTTAACCACTCATCAGTAGCCATTGTAATATTAACTGCGCATTAATTATGCTTAACTATTGTCGGAACTGAACGGTTGTGTGGTGCTTTCTCGCACGTCACTCGCTCGGTTCTCATCATTCAGCTCGTCATCGTATCTAATTGGTCGGCTATAAGCCTATAGTAACACCTCTATTTATAGAGTTTTAGAAGAATCTGACCAATTAATTAACCTCTTAATGGTCATTAATGCAAACCTTAATCACTCATCAGTAGTCGTTGTAATATTAACTACGCATTAATTCTGCTTAACAGTTGTCGGAACCGAGCAACTGTGTGGCGCTTTCTCGCACGTCACTCGCTCGGTTCTCATCATTCAGCTTGTCATCGTATCCGATCAGTCGGCTATAAGCCCATAGTAACATAGGTCCCCCAAGCCCTAGCAAAATCTTAGAGATTGCGTAAGGTTTCAGTCTTTACCGATCGACTTAGGTCTTCAATTTCCCCAGGTAATCATGACAATTCACCAAACGTCACATCCCTTCAGGATCTACAAAATGGCGGGAAGAACGAAAGTCAAAGAGTCATGATAGTAAAAAAAAGGGCGGGAAAAGGTAGAAAACGTAACGATGTTTCAACTGTCAGATCTTTTCCCTTTGAACGTTCTAGATGGGTTTGATTAACCGCCTTTACCATCTATAAATAGTGGTAGGGTCATCCCATATTTTCACTTTTACCCTCGAGCTCTCTGCCTACCGAACGTTCTTCCTGCTCTTCCCCTCTCAAACGCTCCCAACCCTCTGCTACCAGGTAAACATGTCCTCTCCAAGTGCCTCTGAGTCCATCGGGAGAGAAGGTGAGGGTTATGTTGATGACGCTGCTGCTTCTCCTTCCTCTGTTCACTCCTCCGATTCAGCAATGAGAGAAATCCTCCCGCCAGCGACCAGGCCGAATCCCAACCTTTGAAAACTCTTCCCGCCTACTTGAAGACAGTGAACCTGAGGAGGTGGGAATAAACGTGGATTATACCGGCGCGTGGGATGGAAGGTGCCAAGCCCGGCCGACATTGCTGGTTACGACTGGGCTCCTCATGGGGTAAAGCTTTATGCTACCTCCGTCGTTACTAGACACGCGCTAAAGGAGCTAGTCAGTAGGGTTAGCTTCGTGAAGGCGGTCGGCGATGCAAATTTCTTTAGGCTGACGCTTTGCCAGTTGAACGAGCGGGCATGCCACGGTCGGGAAGGGAATGCCTCAGATTTTTTCTATGCATATTCCACCTTGTTCTGCGACCTAAAAGTCCTCTTACCCTTTTCAAACTTTCAAATGGGCGTTCTGAGGGAACTCAACGTGTGCTCCCACACCCAACTTCATCTGAGCGGTTGGGCTTTTATGCAAGCCTTCTTGGTCGTCTGCGCCACTCTCGCCCTTCGTCCCACCCCTGCCTCATTTCTCTACTTTTTCCGAGTCATGCCGCACCCCAACCAACCTTGGGTTTCCCTCATCTCGATCAAGGAGATATAGCTTTTTACGCTATTCAACACATCGTATAAAAATTTCAAGGCAAATTTCCTCAAGGTTGTTCCTTTGGAGGCCGGTCATGCCTATTTCTACTTTCTGTACAGCCAGCCTAAGTTTCCCTTCTATTGGACCAACCGTCCTAAGAAGGTGATTTCATGGCCCAAGTCTTCAATCTCCCTAGACGAGCAGGAGTTAATTAGCCAGCTAAATCAGATACCCCTCAAGTCCTCCTCTCGAAAGCTCATAGGCTTCCTGGACTCTAAGAGTCTTCACAATAAAGTGTTCGGTAAGCTACTTTTGATGCCTTACACCGAGCAGTCATTTGTAACTTATCTAAATTTTTTTTTGTTAAGCAGATTACTTGACCGTGATGGACCTAACAAAGAGCAGTACCTTCACCGGAATGCTTGCCTATCTGGGAGGGGATTTGAAGAAGTATGGCGAAGGGTGTTCCACCCATGTTCCCATTACTCCTCCCCTCTCTAAGCCTGTAGCGCAGGCTCAACCGGTGCAAACTGATTCTGCACAGGCTCAACCGGTCGACCCTGAGGTCCATACCGCAGCTTCCACCCTACTGGCCGTTGTTGCTAATAAGGTCGAGGCCACCCATATCTCTTTCTGATCCTACTCAGAAGAAGAAGAATAAGAGGAAAGCTGCTCAGGAGCCTTCCATGTCCTACAAGCGTAGCAAAAGGGCACTTCCTGAAGGTCCTCCCCTCTTCGGGCTGCTCGACCCCAACTTGTGGGTGGCCCGACGGATCCACTTTGACATTTTCTCTAAGGAAAAGGATTTCGTAAAGAGGATGATCGAAGAAGAGGCTTCCAACATGGCCTTCGAGCTTGACGCTCGGTCAACCATGTACATGGCCTACGCTGCTGAGAAGAAAGCAGCTGCCTCCACCAAGCTTCAAGCCCTCCAAGAGAAATTCGATGAGGGTATTAAGTCCAACAATGAGCTCACCCTTCAATTAGCCGAGGTGGAGAATATGGCAGCGGATGCCTGGCTAAGGCTAAGACCTTGCTCGCCGAGTCTCGCACCTCTGTGCATCAGCTGCGGCAGTCCAATGATGACCTAAAGTTGGACCTTCTACGCTCCACCGAGAAGAATAAGGATCTAACCGCTGTTAGAGCATAATTTCATTTGGATTTATACTACGAGAATACAATTTACTTGATTTTATATTTTAGATAATTTGTTTAAAGAACAATCATTGTAAAATTGTTCTTGATACTCACAACTATAAAAGTATTCATGAGTACTTTTAAAACCAATACCAGCATAATCTGTAAGTCTTCTTCTGTTCAAAGTATACGCTACAAAAGAACATTGTCTAGCTTGTAAATTTGATTCTGAGTTTTGAAATCTCTCTTCGTTCCTTTTTCACTATCGACTTTTCTTCATTAGAATGACTTGGGAATTATTTGACCACAGTCTGCACCTTTAGGCTTTGATTCAGAATTATTATAGTACCTTATTACATGCATCATCAAGGTAGAACTTTTTAACAATTTACCAAAACCTAAACTACATTCTCATTTCACTCTTCTCTACCACTATACCACTATACCACCTCTGTTTCTCCCGATTTATAAACATACACCTTTTCCATGTTTCTTATGTATTGTCCAGGGACCGAGATCTTTTCATGTGCCAATTTATCTTCATCCAATATTCACTTGTCTTGCTTTCCTATTGATCTTAAAATGATGTAATATAAAAATAAAATTTAGGGTATGAAAAAATCTGCTTTATTGAATTTGTCTTAACTCGGCCTATACTTTAATTTTCAGTAGAGAGAATATTTCTTCTACATCTAGAATTTTAAAACATATTATTAGTATTCTATCTTATATTCATTTTTTAAAAATATATTTTTTTCAGAAAACTTGAAGACAATAAATATTGAATCTTAAATGAAAAATTAGGACTAACTCAGCATAACAACAATTTAAATTAAACAAAACAAAATCATTATTTTTAACCATATATTTAACATAAAAAAATAAAATTTTTCATTGCAAAAATTAATTTTAGGCTCATATTTAAAATAAATTTTAAAGGTAATAATGGAAATCTAAGAGCGTGAAATGCGACAACAAGGAATGAGATACAATTCTAAACACGTTTTGAAAACTGCAACAATATTTGGTCAATGCAACAATAACTGGATAACAATGGCAGCTAGAAAACCCAAACATTATCAACAAAGAACTCAAGCAAGAAACAAACTCAACCAAAAATGCAAAATAAAATAAAAAAATCAGTCACCAATTCATAGATGAGTGATGGCAAAAATGGAGGACTCGTGAAGTGAGCTTCAGCAATGACGAGAAGCGGTGAGAATGGAGGTCCTTCAAAGAAAGGTAATAAAAGAAAGGCAATAAGAAAGGCAAAGAAGGTGGCAGCAAAAAGTGGAGAGCTCTTTGTAGTCACAACGGAGAATGAATGTAGGAGGAAGCAAAACATATGTATGGTCAGTTCTCAAGAAACCGAAACCTATAATTCTGCACCACGGTGAGATAATTAAAAAAATAACAGCAAATTTGAAAAATTTAAAAATTTCACATATTTATAGATCTCAGTTGTAAGAAAATCGAAACAAAATATATGAATGGTTTCAGTTTCTTTGCCACCACAGCTTATAAATTCGCAAAATTTTCAAAATTATCATCGTATATCTTTATTTGTAATATAAAGAGAATCAATTTTTAGTATTATCACCTTCTTTAAAGATGGTCTATCACTACCAACAAGCATCTCATTCGTACTATGAACATTATTTATGATGAAAATTTTGGAGTGCCTTAAAAAGTACTATTTTTTAAATGATTATACTATGTTTTATACCATGCAAATGACCTATACTATGTAAAATGATGATCAAATCAAACCAATTAGTCCAATTCCTCAATCACACGTTAAACTAAATTTGACAGCAACAGCACCAAACTGGCTTTTACAATAAAATGAATTATGCAGTTGGGTTAAGTTGAGATGCTATGCATGAATGCATGATTCCATCACTCTTTTCATCACTCTCCGTCGCAACTGCCTCTCCTCCCTCTCTCTAGTAACTGCCTCCCCTCACTCTCCCTCAGTCTCACTCTCCAACTACAAACATGGTTTCAATTTTCTTTTTCCTTCCGTTGCCATGGTATTCAATCGGAGCTCCATGGTTTCAGTGTTCTTCTTCATTATAGTGCCCTAACCTGCAATGGGTGTTCAATCCGAGCTCCAGGTTTCTGTTTTCTTCTTCCTTATAGTGCCATAACCTGCAATGGGTGTTTGGACCAGAGAGAATCCAGGCGTACGTTTGCCTCAGCGTCCCTTTCAAGCCCAAAAACCAAAAAGTCAGGCCCGTTGATGCCATGCGGGCCCTCTATGAGGATGCTTACTACATCTTCATATTCCAGGTGCTTCCTCTGCCTAGTTCATCTTTCCATTCTTGGCTGTTTCCTCGCAAACGGTTTCTTTTGTTGTTTTTCCTCTTCATCTCTGCCATTGGAATTGGTTGTTTTCCAAGTTCACAAAACCCCGTGAATATTTTCATTCCCCTTTTCTTATTCTTCGTGTTTATTATCTTTTTCTTGTTGGATTCTCCGTCCACCAACTTATGGAACAGTGAGTAACAGATTTCTTAATTGATAATAAGATTTGGGAGAAAAATGTATTTGGTCAGTGAATCAGGGATAATAAGACTTGCAAATACTTTTACAGTCTCTGTTGTGTTGAAAAAAATATTGCATACTTTCTTTTTGGGCCAACATTTGGATTCAAAACTCCTTTTTACTTATTGTTCCCTTTGGAACTAGATCAGTATGGCACACACTAGCTATGATCGGATTTAATTTTTGTGAAACCATTCTTTTAACATATAATTCAGCAACGTACATGCTAAAATTCAAGTGGATTGGGGATAGTCTTGTGATAACTTATCATTTTTAAGCTATAATGTCAATGAATTATATAAATGATATTAAATTCTGTGCGTAGATATTTTATTTTAGTGGCTGATTTATGTAAAAGAATATTTAACATCTGAACATAATAAAGGTTGTATAAACCCAATACTTTTATTGCACCTGGCTTATTACTTGAATTGTGACAGTTGTTCTATATTTGACCACATCTTAACACCACCCTTTTTTCTTTGCTTTGCAAATCTGAAGAGAGAATTGGATCAAAGGTGTTCCTTTCAATTCAACTGTTTAAGCTTTATCAAACATTCAATTTCTTTGATTAGAAGTGGTAAAATTTAGCTTGAAATAATGTGTAATATAGTACCAGAAACATGCATTCAGTCTTGTATAATTGCTTACTATCCTACATGTTTTACAAGTAGTTCACTCAAGTGAGGATATATATATAACTAAATGAGTAAATAATACACGTGCTTATACTTTCGTTTAATTTCAAAACATTATGTTTGCTAACTTGACTGATTGACTGCATAATTTATTTTGCATGCCTATTAAGCACTACCTAACTACCATAAACCTCTGCTTATAGGAAACTGGGTAAAGGCTCAGGAATGGGCTGCAGTTCCTGGTAGCCAAGCCACCTACCTTGGCAACCCAGTTCCACGGGGCACACTACCCACCATTATGGTCATTGAATTGCTTGCTATTTCCTTTGTGGAGCAGCAAAGGAGCATGGAGAAAGACCCAGAGAAGAAGAAATACCCTGGTGGTGCTTTTGATCCTTTGGGATACTCCAGGGTCCCTAAAGCATTCCAGAACTTGAAAGGATCTGAGGAGAAAGGAAAATATAGCTTTGGTTAAAATGTACAAATTTGAAATGAAATTGCACTGTAGGGACGAGTAGAACGACCGTGGGACGCTTCAAAACTCGAAACTGGGGAATGCTCATCTTCTAAACGTCATAAGGTACCACATTTTAATGTTTATGATTTGTAGTTGGATCAAATTATTAAAAAAAAAACTTATACTGTTTTAACATTATTTTAGAGTTTATAACTTCTATGTAATTATAGTGTGAACTGTAAATCAATTAAAAACATATCATATACAAGTAAACTTTGATATTTTAAAGTTTTTCTAGATTTAAACCAAAAGAAAATAGGAAATTTGAAATGATGCTCTCAAATACTAGTTATAGATTAATGACCGATCTTGATAATTGTTTAATGCTTATGTGGTTCAGTATGAAACACATAAAACAGTCTTTAGATATTTTTAGGATCAAAACAGTAGCAAACTTGAAGCTAAAATGTTTTTGTATTATTGATGGTGAAATAATGAAAAACATCGTAATATTTAAAACTTAGAAAAGTAACTAGTCACTAATATTTTTATCCTAATTTTAGTCCACTACTCCAATCCATAATTAAAAAATTTACTAAATCCTAAAATTAAGGAACAAACTTTGACTCATTTAAAATTAAAAATAAAATATTCTTAAAACATTTTCTTAACACTCCTCTTTTCTTTAGGAACTGCAAAAGTCCATGAAAGGTCAATTTGGCTTCAATAAAAAGTTTCTTAATCCTGTATTGTGAATTCTAACATAATCCTTCGTGACAGCTTCAGTGTTGACTTTATTAGCACCCATGATTCATAGTACCCTGAATTGTGAAGGTCCTCCTCGTATGTCTCATTCCAATAACATACTAAACTATTTCCAGGTTCGTCCATGGTCACCCATGATACAATCATGGCCCTTTCCACATGGTCACTTATTGTTATATGAACCTGTTGAGGAGCATTGTAGCTAAATAGGGCAGCAAATAAGCGGCATGTCCTCAGCCCTATCGACCTTCCTGATGAAAGAAATTGTTTTGCCTCCATAGCAAACCACAACCACATTGAGAAGGTTCAAAACCAACGTTGCAGCCATTATTGCAAAATAAGAGAAACTTTTTGCACCCAACATATATGATGAGGATGTCTGAGCCTCTTGTGCAAGATTTATGTCACATTTTCTTTGAATGAGAAAACAACTTGCTACAAGAAAAAATTGAATCACATACCACCAAAATCTGATTATAAGGTCCAAAATCCATATATAACACTTGATTATATACAACTTATATATGGATAAATCCGTATATATATTATATACGGATAAATCCGTATATAAATTATATACGAATAAATCCATATGTAATATCTGTATATAACATTTTTATATAATTACATACAAATAAATCTGTATGTAATATCCGTATATAACTTTACAATTTTATAAAAAAAAAATTAGGTAATCCTAGATTACACCACCAAATTGCTTTTAGGAGTTTTATATATCTGACTAAAGATAAATACAACCACCAAATTGCTTTTAGGAGTTTTATATATCTGACTAGAGATAAATACAAGCATCAAATTGCTTTTACAACTAATGAAATACATAAATCAATCATAAATTACTTAAAAATACAAGATAATAAACATACACAATTGAATATTTTTTTAGTTTGAATAATATTAAACTGTGTACAAACATGGATGAAGTTAAGTATGAACATCTAAATAAATTAACAATCACGTGTATCTTAGTTGATTTTCATATTGTAAATCAATTACAATTAAAATGCTAAAGGTAACATTTTTAAAAGCTAATTAACTTTGATTTTCATGTTGTAAATCAATATACAATTAAACTTCTAAAGGTAACATTTTTAAAAGCTAATTAACTTCTTTCATAGCCTGAAATGGAAGATTAGAATAAATCTCCTTCCTAAAGGAAAATTTCATGCCTTTACCTTCATCTTTATTTAGAATCCAATTTCATCATTAAGTGAGATTTTGTGTTCCTAAATCAGCAGTTCCTTCGCTTTGCCAATATCTGGCTTCCTCATATGTATATCATCAACTGTGTTTGACTTGTATTCTATTGTAATATTGGAATCAATTGTTTCCTTAATAACCTGCATGTTTAAATTCATGCATTAAATTAAAAGTCTTTCAAAACTTACATATAAACAATACATGATCAATCTCAAAAGATTTCATGTAACACATTGCCAGGAACCAATAGTTTATATTTATGGTTTGTTTTAGTACGTGCACTTGCACACAAACAAAAGAATTTATTTGAATCTATTTTGTGTTATAGTAATAAGTCTCAAATAGTAGCAAAGCAACTGATCCCAAAACACCACGATAGTAAATAGTGGGATGGTCATTATAAATACAAGATAAATAACTTAAAATCTATATATCACAAACCAATAAATGTTTAAGCACAATGAACCATCCAAAATTAAAGATAAATCCATAATTTATAATCAAGACTAATGCTATTATTCTATCAAATATGTTTTGGTAGATTTTTTATGGGTCTGGTAAATAACCTTAGAAGAAATCCAACTCTACATGCATTGGAAAATGGCCATGAGGGGAAGATATTCTGGTAAGAAAAGACTAACCTGTCTTCCTGACTTTTACTTATTAGCTCTTACATTTTCTCCACCGCATGTACAGAGCAAGCCCGTACTTCAACTTCCTATTTAGTCCCTGGACCTATTTCTCCTCAATCAATACCATCTTTGCACCAAGACCAAGCTTTCCACGTGTCTATTTCAACCCATGCAGGGAATGCAAATACTTTAATGCAAGCACCTAACATTGAACAAAAACTCACGTTCTAGACAATGTAAGTGAAAAAAAAAAACAAAGCTATATATTCCACTGATTATCAATATAAAGAGTAATAAGTTATCAAACAATTATTTCTTCTTACTAATAATGCTAGAAAGTGAAAAATTATTACATTGAAGCTAGAAAATGAAAAATTATTCGAACATCTCAACATTTACAATATTGTCTTTCATCTTAATTTCGTAATTTACAATATTGTCTCACAGTAAAATAAGCTTAGCTAACTTTTAATGTTTTTATATGAGTGTCTAACTCTATCTTAATTTTTCTTTCAGCCCAAGTCTATATTTTTTATATCAAACATAAAAGTTCCACTTTAATAAAGTACATTTTTGTTATTTATCTTCCATGTATAAGAAATGTAATTTTAAATACCAAAAGTGTTTAAATCTAGTTATATATATATATATATATATATATATATATATATATATATATATATATGAAAAAAAAAAGTAGTAGCTATTTTCGTCAGGTTCCACACTAATCCCAGAGTCAATAAAAATGCCATGAACAAACCAATGGCTTTCCCTTTTATAGAGTATACATGCCATCTAGGGATAGTCTTTTTATACATGTTTTGTTCCACCACAAATCCTTAAAAACAGGAAACAGAGTAAATGTCAGTTTTGAAATCATTAATGTACACAAGAACCAGAAAAAAAAAAGTTATAACAAACTAAACATATCTCATTAATTCTAACCTTTCTCAAGCAAGGTAACATCCTCCATTGATCCCTGGATGGCCTCAACTACATTCTGGAGATTATTCGCTTTGACTAGTGCACGGGCATGTTCTGACATCTTCGTCGCTTCCACTGCATACACCTTCCTCACGCCTGCTTGAGCTGACCATATAGCAAGAATGCCACTTCTAGTCCCCACATGCAAAACATTCTTCTCCCAAATTAACTCACAAAGTCAGTTCAAAATCACTCACAATAAATCATAACATAAACACAAGCAATAACCATAACCAATGCTCTCAAACTATAACACGGCAACAAATGTTATCTTATCCAATTCTTGTATCAATAAAATTATTCAAAAGTCATTTGGTAACAATAATTGATGATTATCATTATTCAAAAGCCAAGACAGTGGTTGAGATTCATGTAAACTTGCCATCATCAAGGGTAAAGTCATCCCTTCCACTAACTATGAAGCAATAATATACCAAATAAAAATATTGAAAAGTGGAACAAGAAATATTAACAAAGAGAAAATAAACATTTACTACCTGGTTAGTGGTCATTTGAAGATGACATGGTTAGAGCTTAAGTCTCCCCAAAAATACGACTAAGTTAAAAATGCAAAGAGTATCTCGTTTCCAAAATCTAAGCATTTCTTGTGGCGATTATGGCGTGAAGGTTGACGACCTTGTCCTCCTCAGAGGGGATCTTAGGGTGACGCGCCTCGTGATGAATCTGCATCAATTTCACGTCAGGCACCGTGACTTTACAGAGCGGGCACTCGTATTTCAAGTGTCCGCCTTTCTCCACACCAGACCAGTCCCCGCCTTACCGTCGCCGCTGTTGGTAGTGGCGGCATCGATCTTCGCTGCGATCTCCTTAGTCGTGTGTTTCTTGGGTTTCGCCTTCCCGATCATCGCGTCGAGGTGTGGCTCTCTCTCTCCGATGATCAACAAATGATTCTATTCCTTTTGTCTTTAACGGTTTGGATTTAGGGGTGGAAGAGGGTGATTTGGAATATGAGAGGTAAACCCTAGGGATGGGAGTACCCTAATTTGTGTTCGACCACCGAAAGGGGTTTGTCATTTAGACGAACTTGTTTCGTTGGGCATCTTGGCGATAATGGAGAGGCATGCAGGTTGGACTGAAGCTTGTCAATGTAGAGATAAACAGGGAAGAGGCAGTGAAGAATGACTCGATGATGGTGATTTGTGATCGAGAGAGAAAGAGGTGAGAGGGAAAGCTGAGTGGAGGGAAAGCTGTGGTAATGGCTCGGGAACTTTCCAGTTTCACTTAGGGTTAAATTTTTTAATTTCTTTTATTATTTTTGTTAACATCCGTATGTAATATACGTATACAAGAAGAAACCACTTACATATACGATTTAATCCTTGAAAAAGCTTATGCTAAAAGATTATATATAGAGATTTTATATACGATTTTTTTTATATAATTTTATTTTTTTATTATATATGAAAAAATTTGTATATAATTTATCCGTATATAATATCAGTATATAACAGTTTTATTATATACGGATTTAAATCTATATGTAATAATTTGTATATAAATAGCTTTTTTTTTTGTATCCTCGATGGTTTTAGAGCAAAATTTTTTCCTCTCATTTTCACTTTGAACATATCTTGATCCAGCTGCATCTTTAATTAAGCAATTTGTGTTTTCAAAAATGACTCTAAATCCTCTTTCAATTAGTTGACCAACACATAACAAATTGTGGTCAATTTTAGGAACGAAAGGAACGTCCGGAATAAATTTTGTGCCTTTACCGCTTGTAATTGCAATAGTTCATTTTCCTTTGATAGAAATATAATCCCCATTGTCAATTCTGACTTTATTGATATTAATTGACTTCAAATCTTTGAAAAGCTCCTTGTCATAGGTCATATGGTTTGTGCAACCACTATCAATCAGTCAACTTTCATTTTTCTTCACTACTTTCAAAATAGGTGACCACAAATAATTGATCTTCCTCCTCTCCTAATAAACAACATTAGCTTATTCCTCTTGCGGTTGGTTTTTGCTCATGCATATGACTACTTCATGTCCCATTTGATTGCACTTTATGCATTTGGCATCTAGTCTCCTCCAACATCCGAATGGAGGATGACCCTTTTTATTTCAATGTTGACATGGAGGGTAGGATCCCTTCTTGACTCTTGATTTGTTGTTGGCTGAAGATTCTCTAGTAGGATTTTGATTCTTCTTATAAAAATTTTTTTCTTGTTGTTCCGTGCATTCTCATGATGTTTTGCATCAACCCCTAGTTTTCACTACTTGTAAGTGCAAACATTAATATTTGAGTATCTTACTTTTGCAGATGTATGAGACGTGCTTTCCTAAGTATTTTTATCGTAAGGTTGAACAAAAATATTTAAATGTCACAGAAAAATATTCGTACTGAAAGCCAGAATTCCCCCCATGAAGGTATATGCGTTACACCACATGATCGCGAATCCACTTTCTTGCGTTAGCACAAGCATTGGGTCCTTCTCCGAGAATTCGCAAACATATATAATTAAGTGCAATGCAAAACATGGTGCTGTGACTTTCTATGTGCAGTCCCCAACCTCCATCTTCGTTCTTCAAATGTTTCCCAGTTAATTTTCAGAAAAGATAATCAGACTAAATAACCATGTAGTCTTTAAATTACTCCACAATTTTAAATTTTTTTTATATATATATATATACACCTGGTGACAATATGTGTAGCGAAGAATTTCTTTACGATGTTCTTCTAAGAATACTAATCAAGATGTGCTATAATGTATAAACAAATGGCCTGCAATATTGTTATACAAAGAAACTCATATAAATACCAAATTCTCAGTTGAATAATTTCAATTGATTATAATTTTCATGATTACGTATATGAATTTTGATATAGAAAGTATAATTTAAAATAAAAAAGTTATAGAACTTATCAATGCTTGAGTAAAGAAGACGGAACTTGCAAGGTGAGTAGGCCAATGGCCGTCACTGGTTTGTAGGGGTGGGTAAACTGCACTATTTGCAATACACTATAAATCTATTACAATTAACTATAAAATAGTTTTAAAAAACTGAACTGAACTAAAAAATAGTTCAAAAAAACTGAATTAAACTATTTTTTAGTTCAGTTAACTACAAAACAGTTCAGTTAACTACCATGCACATTTTTCTTCTTCTTTCATAAGATAAGTTTTTCATTTTTTATTATTTAAGAGATACTGGAGAGAGTGGATCACTGACCCAATAGAACATATCCCAGATTTCAAGGCTGTACTCTAATTGGGCTGGTGCATTCTTCAGAAAGTTTGTGAAAAAATGATTTTTTACTTTTGGTAGATGAAAAAAGACTTTCAACATAATTTGACCAGAAAAAACAAATCAGATGTGGATGTGGTCCCAGGACACAAATACATCTGCAAAATCTTATTAGACATCAGATACTATATAGAATTTTAAGCAACTTCAGTGATAGCAACTTCAGTGACAGCAACTTCAGTGACAGCAACTTCAGTGGCTTCAGATTTTCTTTTATCACCTGCTGCAGTGGCAAACCTTTTGAGCAATTCATTGTTCCATCTCTGCTCAAGCCACCAGAACCATGGATGGTGAAGGAAGATGAAGCAAACAACCTTCCTCGCAAATCTTTCAAAGCCAAACGTATTGGCCTCCTATGTATATGGAAAAGTAAAATAAATATTAAAAACCTCTTCTTTGCTTTATCATTTAAACTATGATCTTCTATCTGCCAGAAATTTAGATGTCCCTACCAAAATTGATGCTTACAAAACTCACTGTGCAAAACAAAACAAGCCTAACTTGCTTTTGGGCTGTCAAGCAAATCATGTGAACTTCGTTTTCTCCCAAACATGACCTTCTCTGGCCATCATTGGAAAATAAAAACAGAACATAATTAAGGTATTCTGGAATATTCTCTTTCCCCACTCACGTGAAAGGGTTTTCTTTCTGAACTGAGTTTAGCTCAAGAGACTCTTTCAAATTTAATGGTGTTATTAGGTTGTAATTAGGTTAGTGATAGAATTGGTCAAATGTGTTTTTTTTAGTGTTGGTTGACAAATAGGTAATTTTAGCTTGTTGGATTGCTTTGTTATGCATTCAAGATTCAAATTAAAGAAGGGTCCAACTGCACAACATCTTTGGCTAAATAATTTTCCACTACACCAACATTGACTGATGTACAACGAATACCTTTTCTGATATCATGATTTTTCTTATTGAAGACAATTCCATTTGGTGGTTGGTGAGATATGGCCCCAAGATTCAAAAATATAACATCTGTTACCTTTACAGTTTTTCGTTTTGGTCATCAACTATCTATTTTTTAACATCACATTCTCTCCCTTTTCTTTTCTTTTCCTTTCTTTTGGTTTGATTTAACAATTTTTAATATCAGACAACATCTGGGGGAAGTATGGTACACTTGTCCCAAAGAAGAAGCCTTTGATATCCAAAGTAAGCCAATGCTAGAAAGATTAACGTCCTTTTCTTTTTCATATAACACATCATTGGTTTAATTGCTTCTTTTTGGGTTTAAAAGGATAATGAAAGAGCCTTCTTTGATTCAGCAGACTGGGCATTGTGCAAGGTATATTTGAATTTCACATCTTAAAACTGAGAAATTACTTCTGATAATGTTCCATAGCAATTAAACTAAATAACCAAATGTTTACCAAAACATAACTTTTGTATCTAATCTCTACAGCAAGGTGCTGCTGGAGTGAATCAAGAATCTACAGCAGCAGTTGAGACACTGCGACCAAAACTACAAGTATGTTTTGGAATTTTAGTACTAAGCATTAAGTTTTGGAGTTTTAATGAACTGATTTTCTTTTTGTTTTTTTTTTCTAACAGAGAACTCCACACCAGCAACTCCCTCCAAGACGACCTGCATGCGCATCTGGTTGAGATAATTTCGTGAATAACTCTAATATGTAATGCTCCAACTGTAGTAACTTTTTGCAGCTTTTGCATCATGAATGTGTAATAAATAATTTTAAGTCCTTTGAAATGCAGGGAGGATAGATTTAATAAGTGGAACAAGGATTGCTCAGTCAATTTCAGTGTTGCAAAAACTAATGATGTTCCTTATCTATGTATATTACAATTTACTTCATGTTTTCTATTAATTAGCAGTTCAATAAAAATTTCATTTCGATTCCCTTTTGTTTCTTCCTTTCGATCTGTTGAGTGCAGTAGGAATTGCAGATAGAACAGGATCAAATCTCAACATAACATGACAATGGCCTAAAATTGTTTACTTAATTATCCATCAATAACACTAAGCTTAAATAAATCCTTAAACTTATTTACCTTTGTCCTTAAATCATACTTTAATTACAATCTTAACCTTTTAATGTAAGTCTAATACGTTTTATAATATAACTATACAAATTATTACAAACACAAGACCAAATCCATCTACTTTAACCTAAAATTAAGAATCCAACACAAGAATAAAAATTAGAAGATCAAACACTAATCTCTAGCAAATCTCATTTTGACCTGTTCATTCTTTTCTGCAATCTATCAATCAAAATTTTCCATGAAAAGATGGGACTCAACAATAAAATTTGGAGAGAAGATAAGCTGACCTTAGAGAAAGCTAAAATCATTTTATGCATTTAAACTTTTGTAAGAATCTGGCATCTAAATTTCCTGAAAAGTTTATGAAAGAAGTTTGCTTTATCAACTTGACTCAAGCCAAAAATCAAATTGAAATGAAATTCCTACTACAAATACTAACCCTCCATATATATACTCCATATTATGATTTAAAATAAATCATAATATTCCTGAAAAATTATCAAAATATCTTATAACAATATGGCCATGAAAATGTAGCATACCGACACTAATAGCAAATCTCTATTGAAGATGGAGTAAAGAATTAAAAACTTCATAAAACCATTGTTAGGGAAAACAAGACACAATAGTCATTAATTTCAAGCTCAAGAATAACATCTTCAATAGCCTTACATTAAGGTCGAGGACTTACATCAATGCTTCTTTCTTGATTTTCAATCATCCAAATTAATAGCAGCACTTAAAGGTCCCACTTCATCTTGAGATGTTATCTCTACAAAAATAAAATAAAATATTTAATCATTTTTTAACACGTAAAATATAAATTAAAAAATATATAAATTTGTCATATAATCTCACCTTGCTCAAATTTCTCAAGTTCTTTAGGATCCTCGTCAAAAAGTATAGAGAAAGGTGTTCCTTTTAACCAATCTTGTGTGCAAACAAGCACTTCCACTATTTTAGGCGTTAAGCAACTACGATAAGGACTAACCACTCTTCCTCCTATACTGAATGCACACTCTGATGCTACAGTAGAGATAGGAATGACTAACACCTCTCGAGCCATGTTCGCAAGGATAGAAAATCTAGTCGAGTTGACTTTCCACCAATGTAAAATATCAAGCTCAACTGACTTCATATAAGGTTCAGGATCCTCTCTCAAATATTTATCAAGTTCTGATATATAATCAAATCTACGTCTTGTAGCTCTTAGGTAGAAACTCATGCCATGAGGATCATCATCATCATCATCTAGTTGAGGTTCTTGTTGGCTACTTTGAGAACCCTCCTCAATACCTTGATATTGTTCATAAAGTGTTTTTAAAGATGACAATAATTTTGATTTCAATTCATTGGCCATACTAGATTCAAAGAGGTAGTCAATGATTCCTCATCCCACTTGTTCCAGCCAAATATTTAATCAAATCACCACAATAATTGCATTTAGCCTTCTTCTCAAAATAAGGGTTTTGTTTACTAAAATGTCCCCACACATCTGATCGACCGTTACTATTCTCAATTGACGATGAATCGATATAAGAAGGTAAATGATCCATTCTAGAAGTATTTGATGTGAGGGTTTCTACCGTTTCTGACATTCACCTCACTACATTAATTAAGAGTTCAATCAAACAAAAGGAAAATTTATCTAAATGATGATGATGATGATATAAGGTCTGAAAAAAATATTCAATATCATCTTTGCCATAAGTTATAAGCTGTGTTGAATTGATTGAGATATCAACAATTGTTCAAAATATATATTATGAACAATCTCTCTCACACACACACATATATATTATCAACAATCTCTCTCACACACACATATATATATTATTACTCAAAAACATAATTACTCAAAAACATAATTATTACTCAAAAACAAAAACTGTAGAGAAAAAAGTGAAAATGGAGAATTCAGGTGAACCAAATTCCTTGCTTTATGATTGGGTTTTTTTTTCACTGTTGAGAAAGAATAGAGGGAAAACACAAGATCTTTGAGGAAATTATTAAAAGGGATCACATGGAAAAATATACTTGATAATTTAAGTTTTTAACTGAACCCAATCTATGTAGTTGAGCCAGTGTGACAAGGTTGCTGTTGAGTGTGACCTGTCTCTCAACAACTAATTCGTGTTTTTCACCTTCCTAGGATTTTGGTGTAAGTAATGAGGCCTCCCGCTAGTCCTCTATTTTGTTCTTTTATTAAGGATTCCCTATCCTTCCTTCTCTTTTGTAATTGTTTTGTTGTAGATAGATGGAGGCATACAACCTCTTTAAAGGGGTTTCCCTAGTAGATATGTTGGATGATGTAGATTGTTCCGTTGATTCTCTCTCCCTTGTTCTCTGTTTTATTCTTTTGTTAAGAAGGATTTCATGCCTCCCTTCACTTTTGTAACTTTTCTGTTATAACGGATTTTGGTTTCACCATATAGAGAAAACTTTTATCTCAAAAAAGAAAGACTGATACAATTAATCTGATACAGGACTTTTGTTAAGAAGGATTTTTGTATCACCATATAGACTGATACAGGACTGATACAATTAATCTGGTGGCTAATCACCAATGTTGTCCTTTCCTTTCAGAATCAAAAGTTTATGAGTTGAGATGAAAAGGGTTCAACATATATTAAAATTCAAACATATTGTATGTCTGAGTCAACTGCGTTTTAAATATGATCTAGCTTGTTCCAACTGAAGAAAAAAAAACATGGGAGTTACGTGGAGTGTTCTTCTATAGTATCACCATTATTTAAGCAGAGAGAACGTTTAAAATATGAACAAAGCATGAAGTTGAAGAAAGAGTATAAAGGCAAGTGTTGGAACAAAAGATATAGAGCAAAAGACTATAACAACATCATTGAAACCATATTGAACTGCAGGCATAAAGTCAGAATCAGCATTATCAAAATTGGAAGCAAAAATAACATTCAAATCATCAAAAACAACATCATTAAAAGAAGAAGCATCAGCTAAAATATTAGAATCATGAACAATAATAGCTGGCATGCTATCCTGTTTTTCACTCCAATCTGCAGTTCGAGAGGATTCTTCTGCTTGCCTCAACCAAACTTCTTAGGAACACGATTATAATGAAGGAATCGTTATGTGATGACTGAGATGATTTGGTAGCAAACAACCACATGTAATATCCAAAAGGGTCTCACATAACTAGTTGAAAATTCAAAGAACTCTTACTATTTTCCTTAGGGTTAAGAGACACAATCCATAAAGTAAGAAGTACCAACATTATATTGCACCATAAACACCTTAAATTCATCAATCGAGCAGAAAAATAAGCACAAAGAATGAAAAGGGACAATAAAAATGGCGAAAAGAAGAAACCCCACAACATTAAAATTTCATAAATCATAGGTTTAAGGAAAATATAGAGTAAGGCGGCAGCACATAGAGGCAGAGACAACACAGACAGGTAGAGACAACACGGAGAGGCAGAGGCAAAGAGTGACAAGTTGGAACACAATAATCGAATCACTACTTACCTCGACGGTCGGTATGGCAGTGAACAAGACAGGCCCCTCGACAGTCGATACAACAACAACGACAAGGGTCAGAGCAGGGTCACCGTTGGAACTCTCCTTTGTCGACAGAGTCACGGTGGCAGCGGACGCGCGTCACGGTAGGGCTAGGGCAGAGTCACCATGGGTTTTCGTTGAAGCTCTCTTTCGACGACAACGGTGGGCAGCGATTGGGTCACGGTAGGATTTGCGACGAGCCTTCAACGGCGACGGGCCTTCAACGACGACGAGCCTGCGAACCTTCCACGGGAGCCTTCAACCATAGAAATACTGAGAAAACAATGTAATGAGATAGGAGAAATTTTTGATCGCAAACTTAAACCATAGTACAGTACAGTTAACTGTATTAAAAATAAAATAAGTTCAGTATATTTAAACTGAATTGTTAAACAATTAACTAGGTTTTAATAAAAATAGTATAAGTTTTTTTTTAAGTATAAAAGAGTACAGATAACTATAGTTTATAATTTTTAAGTAAACTGTGCCCAGCACTAGTTTGTAGTGCGGAAAGGTAGGAAACAACCCTCTTCATTGTGTGTTGCAAGCACTTCACAGCCTATGATATTGACCAATGGAAAGGCTTCGATCGCTTTGTGTTCGATGCTCATGTAAGTCTCTCTTCTTTCCTTTGTTACTGTTTCAAAACCACTTTTACTTCATCGTTTATCAAGTATAATCAATAATTAATTATTTTTTATTCTGGTTCCAGTACAAACATACCAATCATGTTTATTATATGGATAATGATAATTATATATTGTTTCGATGGGGATTGTGATATCGAGATACTAACCTTTGACTTGTGCGATCCGTTTATCTGCTTTCTATTTGGATCGATTGGCCGCTCGGTGATTTTCAGTCTTGACCGCTGATAGTGGCATATTTTACTATGAATTCAGTATTGAATTAGAGAAAATATCAACTCTTTCTCATCCTTTTTACCTTGTAAATCCTAGTTTTCATTTAGTTTAAGAAGTGGTTTCATCTTAAGCTTTAATTAGATAAATTGATCATTAACCCCTTTATTTATACAAGTTAATTAGTTGGAAGAAGTCTCTGCATCAAATGAAGAGTGCTGGAACCAGAGAAAACAAGAAAACAGCAAAAACAGCCAAAATATGAAGAACCAGAATCTGGAAAAAGTTAGCTGGAGCCCCCCTGAGCAATGGGCGCTGGAGCGCGCTCTGCACCAGGACTGGAGCTAGCTGGAGCGCCCCCTACAAAAGGGCGCTGGAGCGCCCTTTTTCCAGTCTTCGCGCGCTGGAGCGCGGTCTCAAGCGCGCCTGTTGCTGATTTGGCAGATTGGGTTTATTTAACCCCAAATTAGAAGGGCTTTGATATCTTTGGCATCCCAGACACGATTTCTCTCAATTGAAGCGTCCAGAGGCGAGCTAGGAGCTGTGGGAACAGCCCTTCTTCATCCTTGGGTCCTCCTCCTTCTTCCATTTCCACCATTATTGTAAGCTCAAGCTCTCCATTCATGGAGAGCTAGTTTCATTCTTGTTGGGGATTGATGTAACCACGGATCTCTTATGTAATTACAGTTGTTTTGAATGATTATATGCCTCTTTCATTGATTGTTAGTGTTTAATTCCTCTACTTAAAGCTTGTATGAGTAATTCAACCATATCATGATTTTAGGGTTTGCTTGATATTGGGAAATATTGGGTGAATCTAGAACTGGATTAAACACCTAAAGGAAATTGTATCTAGGGATAGAACTAGGACCTTTGGTTGTCTTGAATCTCAATTCTTAAAGCGGATGAACTTGTTAGGTTTTCCAAGGGATTGGAGTTTAAGAAGTAAGTCTAGGCTCTTTCCACCAAGGGATTGGGTTTGAGTAATTTAGTAGATTGACATTGGCTAATTAATGAAGAGGAAGTGATTTTCTATACATAAGAGTGAAGTAGGTGAAATCAACCCCCAACAATACCATTCCATATCATTTCTAATCTTTCATTTCTTAAGTGTTTGCATTATCAAAGATCACTTTTACCCTTTATGTTTTATCTTTAATTTAATTGCATGAAAATCCCAAAAACATGGAATCATTCTTTAGTCTAAATTAGTTAGATATTATACGATTGTCTAGGACACGAGTCTCTTGGGAAACGATATCCGGTCTTACCGGTTTTATTACTTGAACGATTTGGTACACTTGCCAAAGTCTCAACAAGTTTTTGGCGCCGCTGCCGGGGACCCGTGTTAAACTAGACATTTGTGTGATTTTAAACCGATTTAGGCTTTATCTTTTTGTGTATAATTTTATATTTTGTTGTAATTATTATCTTTATTTTTGGGCTGACTTGTGGCACGAGTTTGGTTGTTTTCTAGCGTATGCAGGGAAACATCCGTACAAGGAGGACTGTATCATCTGAACCACTCCTTGTGGATCCTGAGATCGAGAAAACAGCTCGTAGAAACAATAGTGACACCAGGAGACAGCGAGCTCTAAGTCAACAAGCTGCCCATCAATCCTCATTTCCTTTCAACAATCAAGACATAGAATCTTTTGATTCTTCTTCTGTGAACGGGATGGCTGGCGCAGGACCACCTCCAAGGAGAACCATAGGGGACTCAATCACTTACACAAGCCCGAGAAATTTCTCTAGCATTGTGAGGCCCACTATGAGTGACAAGCTGGCAGAAATGAAGCCTGCTCTACTCCAGCTCATCAGTTCAAACCAATTTTCTGGCCTAGACAATGAAGACCCTCATGCGCACTTGGTCACCTTCTATGAGTTGTGTGGCACTATGGGTGTAAAAGGGGAGGATGAAGAAGCATTGTACATGAGACTCTTCCCATTCTCGCTAAATGGAAAAGCAAAGGCTTGGCTCCAGTCACAGCCTAATCAAAGTCTTACGAGCTGGGAGGATGTGGAATACAAATTTCTAGCACGCTTCTTTCCACCATCAAAGAGCACAGAGGTGAAGGCTGCCATTGCTACTTTCGTACAAGGAGTAGAGGAACCACTATGTGAAGCCTGGGAAAGATTCAAGTCTTTATTGAGAAAGTATCCCAATCATGGATTTAGTCTAGAGATGCAAGTGCAGACCTTCTGTAATGGTTTGCAACCTCATACTAAGATGATACTAGACGCATCTTTTGGTGGTTCGGTACTTTTCAAGACTGCTGAAGAAGCCATTGCGGTGATTGAAAATATGGCTTCCACTGACATGCGAAGCCAACATGGGAGAAATCCAGCACAGAGGAGAGGAGTGTATGAATTGAGTGCCCAGGATGCTTTACTTGCACAGAATAAGATTCTGGCTCAACAAATGGAACTCTTAACTCAACATATGGCCAAACTACCTCAGCAGTTGCAAGCAATGCAAGCTCAACCTCAACCACATCATCAAGTAATGAGATGTGATTTCTGTGGAGATAACCACCCCAACGGCCATTGTCAAAGTCTTAGTACGTCCCAAACTGAAGAAGTCAATTATATGGGAAATCAAGGATGGCAACACTTCTTCAACAATCATTTCCCTAATCCTTCCAATCAAGGGTGGAGACAAAATCAAGAAGCTTCTAGCAGTAAAAATCCGTATCAACCTGCCCAACATTATCAATCTCAGAATGATCGGACTTCAAAGCTAGAAGATACCTTGCAACTGTTCATACAACAGTCCATCCAAAACCAGAAAAACACTGATGCATCTATAAAGAATCTGGAAGTGCAAGTTGGTCAATTGGCCAAGCAATTAGCAAACCAACAGGGTGGACAATTTACTGCAAATACGCAAGCCAACCCGAAGGAGGAGTGTAATGTAATATTCACAAGAAGTAGGAAAGAGGTTGGAAGAAAAGAAGAAGAAGAAGAAAAGCCAGAAGAAGAAGATCAGAAAGAAAATGAAGAAGAAGAAGACATGGTTGGAAGAGAAGAGAAGAATAAAAAGAAAGAAAAAGAGAAAAATCAAAAAGAGAAAGAGATTGTGAAACACCTTCCTTACCCAAAAATCCCATCTACTGAAGGGAAGGAGAAACAATTGGCTCGGTTTAAGCAAATATTTGATCAACTTGAGATTACCATGCCATTGACCGAAGCATTACAACAAATTCCTGCCTACGCAAAGTACATGAAGCAAATCCTCAACAAGAAGAATAAGTATTTAGATGAGGAAACAATTGAAGTGCAAGGGAATTGTAGTGCCATCATGCAGAAAACCCTTCCTCCCAAATTTAAAGATCCGGGGAGTTTCACCATTACATGCACAATTGGAAATCATGAGATAGGTAGAGCTCTCGTTGACTTGGGGGCTAGTATCAATCTGATACCCCTATCTATGCTTAAGAAGATTGGTGGTCTTGAAGTCAAGCCTACGAGAATGATGCTGCAGCTGGCGGATAGATCCATCAAGTATCCGTATGGTGTAGTGGAAGATGTGGTGGTCAAAATAGATAAACTCCAATTCCCGGTGGATTTTGTAGTTTTGGACATGGAGGAATCTACAGATATACCACTCATCCTTGGAAGACCTTTCATGAAGACAACCAAGGTTGTCATTCATGTGGAAGAAGGAACAGTGAAATTGAAAGACCAAGAGGAGGAGGTGACTTTCAACATCTTTGGGGTTGAGCAGCAAAATCATGAAAAAGAGACTAGTCTTGAAGCTACAGATGAACTTCTATCAATTACTAGTCTAACAGAGCAAGTTGCCAAGTTGGTAAAGAGGAGCCTTAGTTGTTTATCTCCAAGAGTAAAGGGAGAAGAAGAAGAAAAGGAAGAGGAACTAGTTCACCAAAATCCTGTGATGGCAAGCGATGAGCCCAAACCTGGCAAACCAGTGAGATTCAAGAATAGGTTATGGGTCATCAAGAACATAAAGATAAATGGAGTGCTTGAGATAGAGGCTCCATATTCTAGAAGAGTGAAGTTGGTGACTAGGAAATTGCTAAGAGGATGTTGGTGTCATGACAAGAAGAAGCATTCCAACATCAAAAATCAAACTTGAGCTTAATGATGTCAAGCTAATGACGTTAAACAAGCGCTTACTGGGAGGCAACCCAGCTTTCTAACCCTTTCTCTATGTGTGATTTTGTTATTTGAGTGTGTTTTTATTGTTTGAATTTGCTTTAGAATGTTTTGATTTGATTTGGTTATTTTGGAGCATGTTAGTTTCAATTGTAGTTTTTGTGTTGTTAATGGTTAACTAGTGTAATGTTGAGTTTTATTGTGTATTGATGTGTTTTAGAATTGTTCAATATGTTTTTATGTGTTCTAGTGTGATTGAGTTTGTTCTGAATGGTTATGTTGAGTTTAGGTATGTTTAAAGTGTAAAATTTGAAGCCTTGAGTTGTAGAATTAGAAAGCTTTGGAAGTGTGCACCTAAAGTGGCATTCTTGCACTCAATTTCAATCCTTATGGATTTGATCAAGTTTGTATAGTGAAAACATGTTAATCTGGGCTGAATTGAGCATCAAGAAGTGCCAAATTCCAAAAATCGTAGGTGTAGTTGTGAAATTCTGCAAATCTGCAATCTGGTATGGCGCTCCAGCGCCCTCTGCTCAGGGGCGCTCCAGCGCGCTCAGCACGAATCCAGTTTTCTGGCATTCTGACCCATAGCTAGCTCCAGCGCCCTCTGCTTAGGGGCGCTCCAGCTAGCTCCAACCAGACCAGATTTTTCAACAACTCTATTTTTCTCTTCTGCTTCAAATTTTTCATGCTCCAGGCTGTGTTTTGTGATTTTTCTTGCATATTTAGTGTGCGTTTGACCTTGTGAACTCATGATCATGTGATCTAATGATTGTTTGTTATACAAATACATACATTGTGAGCTCACATTTGCAAACTTTATTTTCAATCTTTTGTGCAGAAATGACTTCTTCATCCAACTCCAAGAGAATAAAAACAAACGCCGCCACAAAGTAGAGATGTCAACAGAGGAATATGCGACCCAAGTAGCATGGCTTGGGGACCAACCCAATTTATTGGGGGAGGTGGTGCAGAAAATGAAGGAGTGAAAATGAAGGAGTCTGACAATGAGCTACAAATCATGAGTCACAGGACCTTTTATTTTGCTGTCTTTTACTTTGGTTACTAGTTAGCTTTTGTTTTTCAATTTTAGTTAAGTTGTTTTAGTTATCTGGCGTGATAGACTTATGCTGATTCATAATGCTTATGGTTTGATTTGAAATGATGCTTGAGATGGGTCAATTTAGTTCAAATTGTATTGCTTCCTTCATGAAAAAGTCTGAGAATGTTGTATGCTTAACTGAGATCATTATTCATGGCAGTTGCTTGATGTTATTGTGGAACCTCGAGTTGACCTTGTGAGATGTTGTGCCTTAGAATTTTATTGTGAATGCTATCATATTTGATCACAATTGACTTTGCCTGAGTTTCTCTGATATGAACCATTTGCTTGTTAGTTGCACATGATCAAGGCCATCTTGCTCTCCTACTTCTTCCACATATTGCCAAAAGAAACCAATTCAAAACCTTTCGACCTTGATTGATAAATGACTCTTTTTGAATCTTAAAGCCCAAATGAAATTTCCCTATTTTCCTTACCTTGAGCTAAATAGAGAAATCATCTGTACTGCAGGAGAATGATTTAAGTTTGGGGGAGTTGTTATGAAAGGATGAATTAAGAAAAATTTGAAAGATACAAAAGTAACAAAAAGGAAGAAAGAAGAAGATAAAGAAAAAGAACTGAATGAAAGAAAGTTGGGATAAGTTCGACATTGGTGGTAATCTAAGTGAAGCAAAAGAGAACTTTTATTCATGATTGTAATTGTTTGATCTCTTAGCTCAAGGTGCTTTGTTATCCAGAAAAACCATGTTCCTTCTTAGCCCAGCCACAATACAAGCCAATGAAAGTCCTTGTGATGTTGACTTACTTGTGAATGTGTTTAATTTGGTTGAAACAAATGGCAAAGTTGATTTGTGTGACAATTTGATAGTAGAGTGATAGACACACATCCTTATACACCAGTGCATTAGAGTGAAACACCATCTTAAGTGAGGATTGGTTCTACATAATTTAGTAAAGCATCCTGCCATGACTGTTGATCTCTTATAAACTATGGCATTTGATTGATTGATTGTGTTGTGAGCATCATAGTGGAAAACTAACATGATACACATTTCTAGTTGTTTCAAGTTAAGCAATGTATTATGAACCCAACTGTAATCTTTGAAATATGTTTTGTTTGACAGTCAGATACCTTTTGCTTGAGGACAAGCAAGGTTCTAAGTTTGGGGGAGTTGATAGTGGCATATTTTACTATGAATTCAGTATTGAATTAGAGAAAATATCAACTCTTTCTCATCCTTTTTACCTTGTAAATCCTAGTTTTCATTTAGTTTAAGAAGTGGTTTCATCTTAAGCTTTAATTAGATAAATTGATCATTAACCCCTTTATTTATACAAGTTAATTAGTTGGAAGAAGTCTCTGCATCAAATGAAGAGTGCTGGAACCAGAGAAAACAAGAAAACAGCAAAAACAGCCAAAATATGAAGAACCAGAATTTGGAAAAAGTTAGCTAGAGCCCCCCTGAGCAATGGGCGCTGGAGCGCGCTCTGCACCAGGACTGGAGCTAGCTGGAGCGCCCCCTACAAAAGGGCGCTGGAGCGCCCTTTTTCCAGTCTTCGCGCGCTGGAGCGCGGTCTCAAGCGCGCCTGTTGCTGATTTGGCAGATTGGATTTATTTAACCCCAAATTAGAAGGGCTTTGATATCTTTGGCATCCCAGACACGATTTCTCTCAATTGGAGCGTCCAGAGGCGAGCTAGGAGCTGTGGGAACAGCCCTTCTTCATCCTTGGGTCCTCCTCCTTCTTCCATTTCCACCATTGTTGTAAGCTCAAGCTCTCCATTCATGGAGAGCTAGTTTCATTCTTGTTGGGGATTGATGTAACCACGGATCTCTTATGTAATTACAGTTGTTTTGAATGATTATATGCCTCTTTCATTGATTGTTAGTGTTTAATTCCTCTACTTAAAGCTTGTATGAGTAATTCAACCATATCATGATTTTAGGGTTTGCTTGATATTGGGAAATATTGGGTGAATCTAGAACTGGATTAAACACCTAAAGGAAATTGTATCTAGGGATAGAACTAGGACCTTTGGTTGTCTTGAATCTCAATTCTTAAAGCGGATGAACTTGTTAGGTTTTCCAAGGGATTGGAGTTTAAGAAGTAAGTCTAGGCTCTTTCCACCAAGGGATTGGGTTTGAGTAATTTAGTAGATTGACATTGGCTAATTAATGAAGAGGAAGTGATTTTCTATACATAAGAGTGAAGTAGGTGAAATCAACCCCCAACAATACCATTCCATATCATTTCTAATCTTTCATTTCTTAAGTGTTTGCATTATCAAAGATCACTTTTACCCTTTATGTTTTATCTTTAATTTAATTGCATGAAAATCCCAAAAACATGGAATCATTCTTTAGTCTAAATTAGTTAGATATTATACGATTGTCTAGGACACGAGTCTCTTGGGAAACGATATCCGGTCTTACCGGTTTTATTACTTGAACGATTTGGTACACTTGCCAAAGTCTCAACAACCGCTCGGTCACTCTCTTTGCAAAAAAAGGGGAGGTACCTTCAAAAGGCACTCCAACGCTCAAGTTAGGAGCGATTTTATGAACTGTTTGTGAAAGCTAAATATTGAAGTCCTGATCGGACGTAAATAGGGCGTAGTAGAGTATGAGTTGAATGTACCTTTACCTCAAACCTATACCCTTATTTATAGAGTTTAAAGGAATCTGACAAATTAATTTACCTATTAATGGTCATTAATGCAAACCTTAATTGTTTAACGGTAGTCGTTGTCACATTTATTACGCGTTAACTCTACTTCACAGTTGTCGAGACGGAACGGATGAGAAGCTGGTCGAGACCAATCGGTAGTCTGATATCAATCGGTAACCTACGAGTCCATAGTAACATATATTATATACAACACAAACACATTACTACAGTGACAAAGCTTTGATTTTTCCCTCCATGCTCTGCTAGAGATTTTAGTCCTGAAATATTGAACTCAAGCCATGATATCTGTAATGTGAAGTTTGCTCATGTTCATTTGGCTCACAAAAAGTTGTTGTGATAAGAGTAGAAGAGGAGAGAGAATAATACAATTTGATTTTTAAATTTAAATGTGTTTAACAAATAGAAAAAGTTGTTGGGTTAAAAGGAATTCAAAAAAGCAGAAGAAAGAGAAAGAAAAAGTTAACGTCGTTTTTGCATATTTAACCGGAAAGATGACGTTGAGGCAAAATTTATTAAGTGAGGACTACTTTCACACACTTTTAAAAGGAGAGACTGAATTGACATTATTCAGTAAAATTGGGGATAAAATAGGCTATAAATGAAATAAAGTGTACAATTGCTATTTTATGAGTACTATAGGAGGTAAATATATTTTTGTAATATAATTATTTTTTTTATCATGAAATGGTTTCCATTATTGAGTTGTCTTATATATGTCAAATTCATTTAAGGAGTTGGGAAATATGATAATAGTTTTTATTATTAACTCATTCACATAAGAAATAATTTATTTATATTTTAAAACTTTAGTTTTATTTTTTCACAAATTTTTATTTAAGTTTTAGGTATACATGTTATTTTTAAATAAAAAAAAATATGTGGATGTCACTTTAGTAAAAGCATAAAGGAAATGGATACCTAATTAAAAATTAGATACACTAGTAAAAAAACGGGATTTGAAAGCGCCACATCCGCATCGGTTTAAGCAAACCCGAGGCGTATAAAAACGCGGTGGTAGAACCGTAAATATAGCTAACATATATGCCTCGGTTGATCCAAACCCGATGCCTAAAGCACGATACTAACTCGGTTCTAAGGAGAACCGAGGCATATGTCTCTGTCACCAGACCTGCCACCACCTGCCAGACAAGACTTTCGCGCTACTAACTCGGTTCTCATCAGAACCGAGGCATATATAGCTAACATATATGCCTCGGTTGATCCAAAATCGCTGCCTAAACTCCCTTTCCAACTCGGTTCTAAGCTGAACCAAGGCATATCTCTCTGCCTCAGACCTGCCACTCAGACCTGTCCCCACCTGCCAGACAAGACTTGCGAGGCTACTAACTCGGTTCTACAAAAACCTCTGCCAACCTCTGATGTTTCAGTCGTTTCAGCTGGTGTTTATGCAGCGGTTGGCTTCTTGACTGAGATGGTAAGGGTTTTATGCCTCGGTTAAGTGAAGAACCGAGGCAATAAGGTGTTTAAATTTCTTCCGCGAACAAAACCATCTTCGTTAATCTTCTTCTCAGTGTGCCGCTACAGAAACGATGCCATCTCTGTTTGCTTCCATCTTCGTTTGCTTCCATCGCGTTTGCTCTCATCGTCGGTGACCTGCGTTTATCGTCGTCTCCTCCTCTCCGTGTGGTCACCACCGCCAAGTGCTTTGGTGTTTCCTCCGCTTTGCTTCCATCTCCGTCGCGTCTCAGTTTTGGTGGTGTTGCGTCTGCCTCTACTTCCATCTCCGTCGCCAGTGCTTCCATTTCAGTCGCGACTTTCATTCTTGCCAAGCTTGCTGCCACTCTCCCAAGTACTTGATCCTAAAACTTTCTCGATCTTCATTGCTTGTGTATAGATCATTCATCCAAATAATTTGTGGTATTGATATAGAAAATTTGGCATGGAAAAGAGTACGTAATTAACCAAATTAATTCATTGCTTGTTTAAAAGTGACCAAAGTTAAGGAAAAAATAGAAAATTGCGGAAGCAAAAATGAAGCCTCACTGAATTATTACTGAATTATTTGTATACATTATGTTAATTGTCTTGTTTTGTCTTTTATTACAACAGTAAGATAAATATGAATTAAGAAAAACAGTAAGTAAGTGGTGACGGATAAGGAAGAATTAAGGATCAAAAGCAATGAATGCTTGACGTGTGGTATGAGATAAATATGAGGGTTATTTTAATGTGTAGATTATTATTGCTAGTGTAGAAAAGTTTATTATTGATAAACTTGATTTAATTAGAGATATATATTCTTAAAATCTTATGATATGCTTGAATACATTGTTTGTTATTGTGAATTAGACTTAGTTTTCCGTTTACTATCTCCATATCTTTTTAACAAACGTACTTTTTAGAAATGAAAATAGAGGAGATGGTAATAATAATTTACAAGTATTGAATCTTGAATTATCCGGTTGGACAGTTTAAGAAGAGTAATAACTTTTTCATAGTTTATTATAACATATCAATTTTAATATACATGTCTTAAATTTCACGAAAATTTGTCGTTGTGTTTTGTATTGATCTTCGGGTGCATATTTAATTGTGATTTATAATCACTTTCATTTCGTGTAACCTGAAGACCAATGCGAAATGCTGGCAAAATTTCGTGAAATCTAAGATATGTTGTTTAAAATTGATATGTTTAATAAACTAAAAAAAGTGAATCTTCTTGAATGGGATAGGGTCACACCTTGAATAGAAACACGATCAAAGTGATCATTCAAGATTATTGAAATTGTGTAAACAATTTCAGTAAACATGCGTACGAATAGAGGGTGGATTAATTTACCACGCATCAGCACTGAGTACGAGAGAGGGGTAGAAGAATTTATAGAGTTTGCGCAACGTAATGCGAGTACAAGTGGTGATGATGAAGTCAAGTTCAGATGTCCCTAAGTGAACTGTTTGAATGGGAGGAAGTTGAACGCAACTGATATTAGGGAACATCTTATTTGTGATGGTTTCATACGAAGTTATACAACATGGATATGGCACGACTTAAAAAACTTTCCAACTGTCTCTCCAACTGAAAATGTTTATGATTCCACAATGGATATGGAAGATCAAGCAGAAGAAGACAACTTAGAGGACATGAACCGCGATGTTGGCGCAGAAGCTTTTGCCCAAGCGCATGTGTATGAAACGATGTCCACTGATGTAAATACTCCTTTGTATGCGGTTCAACTAAGTTCGCACGGTTGTCAGTGGTGTTAAGGCTCATGAATTTAAAGGCGAGCAATGGATGGAGTGATAAGAGTTTTACAGAATTGTTGTCGTTGTTGAATGACATGCTGCCAGATGGAAATACGTTACCCAATTGTAATTATGATGCAAAAAAAATTCTTTGTCCGATGGGTATGGAATATATACAAATACATGCATGTCCGAATGATTGCATATTATATAGGAATGAGAATGAAGGTTTGATAAAGTGTCCAAAATGTGGGTTATCACGATACAAGTCAAAAAACAACGGTGAAAATGGTGGTCACACAGAAAAGAATGGTTCTGCTTTGAAAGTAGTTTGGTACCTTCCACTAGTTGCCAGACTTAAGCGTTTGTTCGCGAATCCCAAAGACGCTAAAAACCTAAGATGGCATGCAGATGAGAGAACAAATGATGGGCTGCTTCGTCATTCAGCTGATTCAAAGCAATGTAAAATTATTGATCAAGAATTCCCTCAATTTGGTGAAGAATGTAGAAATCTTAGGTTTGGCTTAGCTATTGATGGAATGAATCCATTTGGTAATTTAAGTACCAATCACAGTTGTTGGCCCGTTATACTGATAATTTACAACTTATCTCCTGAATTGTGCATGAAAAGAAAGTACATGATGTTGTCAATGTTGATATCTGGTCCACAGTAGCCTGGAAATGACATCGATGTTTATCTAAGGCAACTAGTTGAAGACTTGAAGTTGTTGTGGGTTGATGGGGTTGAAATATTTGATGCCTTTGCTTCAGAAACTTTCATGATGCATGCCATGTTATTTTGCACCATTAATGACTTCCCAGCTTACAGTAATTTGTCGGGGTATAGTGTGAAGGGTCATAAAGCATGTCCTATATGTGAAGAAAACACTACAGCTCAACAATTAAAACACGGAAAGAAGACAGTGTATATGCGTCATCGGCGATTTTTACAATCTAATAATCCATATCGAAGGTTAAAGAAAGCATTCAATGGAGAACAAGAGAAAGACAATGCACCCATTCCACTTACTGGACTTGAAGTTGCTGAGAAAGTTAATAGAGTACATCATATATTTGGAAAAACGTCGAAGAAGTCTTCTGTAACGACTCCTTGGAAGAAGAAATCAATATTCTTTGATCTTCCATATTGGTCAAAGTTAGATGTTAGACATTGCATAGATGTCATGCATGTTGAGAAAAATGTTTGTGATAGCTTGATTGGTACACTACTAAACATCCAGGGGAAACCAAAAGATAGAGTGAATGTGTGTTTGGATTTGGTTGACATGAAGATCCGAGAAGAGTTGGCACCAATAGAGATTGGTAAACGTACTTATTTTCCCCCTGCATGTTACACAATGTCCAAACAAGAGAAGATAAGCTTTTGTCTTTGTTTAAAGAGTATCAAGGTACCACAAGGATACTCTTCAAATATCAAGAGCTTAGTGTCAATGCAGGACTTAAAGCTTGTTGGACTGAAGTCTCACGATTGTCACGTCTTAATGCAACAGTTGTTACCAGTGGCAATTCGTGGAATTTTGCCCAAAAATGTTAGGCAGACCATAACTCGATTGTGCTTATTTTTCTCGTAATTTGTAGTAAAGTCATCGATCCTACAAAGTTAGATGAACTTCAAAGCGAAATTATCATCATCTTGTATCAACTAGAAATGTTTTTCCCTCCATCCTTTTTTGACATCATGGTGCATTTACTTGTTCATTTGGTCAGAGAAATAAAGTTGTGTGGGCCAGTATACTTAAGATGGATGTACCCTATTGAGCGTTATATGAAGATTTTGAAAGGGTACGTCAAAAATCAATATCGTCCAGAAGGTTCAATGATTGAAAGATATATTGCTGAAGAAAGTATTGAGTTTTGCTCTGAGTATATGACTAAAGCAAATCCGATAGGAGTCCATCGGACATCATGGTTGAGTAGATATTCTACAAGTAAAAGCATCCGAGGTGTGAATGTGGTGACGAAAAGTTTTGAAGAATTGATGCAAGCACATTTGTACATATTAAACAACACAGATGAAGTGATCCCATTTTTGGAAGCATACAAAGCTGTTGTAAAGGACAACTATCCACGACAATCAGAGAAATGGCACTTGATGGAGCATAACAGAACATTCTTGTCCTGGTTCAAATCTGAAGTTTCGAAAGAATCACAGTCCTCTGAGACTTTGTTGTGGTTAGCAAATGGCTTGAAGCTTGATGTTGTATGTTGTACAGGCTATGAAATTAATAATTGCACATTCTATACAAAGACTTTGGATGATAAAAGCACAATACAAAATAGTGGCGTCAGTCTAGAAGCTGAGTCGCTACAGTTTTCCACATCCAAAGATCAAAATCCTATAGTTGGATCCATGAGATATTATGGTAGAATTGAAGAGATATGGGAAGTTGATTACACTAAGTTTTCCTTTCACTCTTCAAATGTAAGTGGGTAAACAATAAGAGTGGTGTCAAAATAGATGAATCTGGTATGACACTTGTTGATTTTCGAAAGGTTGGTTATAGAGACGAACCGTTCATCATGGCATATCAAGCAAGTCAGGTTTTTTATGTCAAAGATCCTGCGTCTGACCATTGGTATGTTGCTCTCCAAGGAAAAAGTCAAATTGAAGATAAAGAAGAGAATCTAAGTAATCTTCATATCGCTGACAACCATCCATTTAAAACGACAATAAATTTGGATGACGACCCTCTAATTGATGATATACAAGCAATACGAGAAGATCACAATGAGGGAATATATATATGACCAATCCATATGATTATGTATGAATTTCATGTTTGTGTAAATATTTATGGCTTTTGTTAAAGAATATATGTTATTTTATAACTGTTTTATTTATATTTCATCTTATTTATTATGACAGATATATGGCTGAGTCACCTCATTCGTCAGGCGATGAAGTCCCCACCACTTCTAGACGGACGAGAGGAGCAACGAGGGTGCGACAGCTTATACTTAGAAGAAATGCAGATCAGAGGACACCTGTCATTATTGACGTGGTCACTGGAGTTGCAACTGGCCCAAATGCAGATGTATTTAGGTCTTACCTTGGAGTACTAGCACGTGATCGTATCTTTATACTTACTTCATCCTTTGACCATGTTTCTGAGGCTGATCGGAATCTCATCTGGCAAGATCTATTGGTAAGTTAAGCAATATTGCTCCAAATTATATATTCATTATATTGATAAATTTGTATTCATATAAGGTTATTACTTTCTTTGTTGCAGATAACATTTGATATGCCAAACGTCGAGAGCTTAAGAAATAAGTGTTTATCTGCAATTTAAGAAAGATTTCGAGGGTTTAAGACAAAATTGACGTCTAAATATATATTTGGACCAAAAAGTAATGAAAATCCATGTTCCAAATATTCAACGATTGACGAGGAAACATGGCGTCAGTTTGTAGAGCTTCGTTCATTTGAGACGTGGCAGGTAAGTGCAGTAAAATCATTCAATCCATCATTCATAATTCTCTACCATGACAATTGTTTCATTTTGTCACAGGAAAAAAGGTCAAAAGCACAGGGAATAAGCGCTCAGAATAAAAATCCACACCTACTGTCTCGTGGTGGATATAGGAAGCTTGAAGAAAATATAATGAAGCAGAAGTCAGATAGTAGACTTTCACTTTCTGAGGGTGGTGACCCTCCTCCTCCTCCTTCACCACCATCTCGGCACGACAAGTGGAAGCTAGCCCGTATAAGACCATTGGGCTCCTACACTTCCGAGTCTGCCAGAGAAATATATGAACGAATTGTAAGATGTCATTTCTTATATTTTTACATTAATTTTGTTATATATATTACATAGATCTTTCAAATGATTTTGAACTTTTGTTATGTGACAGGACTCCTTGGTTGACAGAGCTCCCAAGGTCAATTCACACAAGAAGGTCGTCAAGATATTCTTGCCACAACTATTGGACGACCTAAGCACCCAGGACGGGTGCGTAGTGCTGGGACTGGCATAGGCATACGACATTTTTTGGGTCTTCCTCGCGTCCATATTCATACCAAATGATGAAGGAGGAAATAAGAAAAGAGATGACGCAGGAGATCACAAAGAAGGTTCGAGCAGAGTTGTATGATGAAGTTGCTGAAATATGGTTGCGCACCAGTTCCAGCAGTATTATGAGGATTATGGCAATCGTCCTCCGCCATCTCCTGTAGCGGAACATGTTGTGCCCCCTACAGGTAAACTTATTTATTTTTGGTTACTAATTTACTTTTTGCATAACCTAACATTTAATTTGACAGTAGAAACGGTAAAGGAAGTTGTTCAACTGTCGGTGCCCCAGGGGACGACATGGATGAAACTCATCCATGTCAGTTATATACTCTTTCTGATACTGGGACCATGCTAGTGGCTCGTGGTACAATTTATGAGACAATCACTATAGTGCATGGTGTACAACTTTTAGAAGATGAGTTCAAAGTCACGGTGGAGGAAGTTGTCATAGCGGATGTCGTTCTTCCTGTGCCTACAGATGAGTTATTCATTGTGGAAGAAGCATTTAAGTCCTTTGTCGCCTGGCCTAGACATTTGGTTGGTGATGTATCTAATCCCTCGGTAAACACTCGTACTATATACTTCTCAATTTTAATATTTACTTCTAATTGACGTTATAACATAACCACTTTTGCATTTAACAGCAGATAGGTCAAGAGGGAAGTCCTACACCGAAGAAGACTCATTTATCTGAGGATGACCCTCTTGGTGTGTTAGACGAGCTTGCTAAAATCATTTCAGATGTGCCGATGAATGTACACTAGGATTCTACTACATTTGGAAGAGAAGCTCAGATCCCATTGTACTTGCATCATCAAGATGTTAGGGAGCTTGCGTCGGGTAGAGAAGAAATTAATATTACACTCATTCAGTTGTGGATGATGTAAGTTTATGAAAACTTTTTTATATAATTCTATTTTATCAACTTACTTATATTAGATTATTTCTTCATTTTAGGTATATGTTTGATGTTAGTAACAAGAAGGGGTTCAACGATGTATATGGGTTCATTGACCCCTCTATGACTCATGAAAGAAATAAATTTTATGATATCAAAACATACATCACCATCTGCTTTGGAATGGGGAAGGAGATATATTTTCTCGCTTATATACATGGGTAAGTGAAGTTTATTAACTTCAACACATTCATTTATTAATTTTGGTATATGATTCATAAGTTATTACCTATTTCAGGTGTCATTGACAACTACTTGTGATCTCCATACCGGAGAACACTGCTGTCTGGTTTTGTTCATTGCAGAAGTCTCCTCCCAGCCCTCTTAGACATGTAGTAGATTGGTAAGAATCTCAATGTTTCGACTTTTTTGTTATATAAATGTATGCTAAAGGAATTTTCTTTAATAGTTCCCTTGCAACACATATGATGTTATCTGGGAGATCTACTGCTACAGTTAAAAAGCTTGCATGGGTTGCACTTAAGCTTTGGTATTTTAGTCCATACTTTGTTACATTTGCTTCCATTCAAATGATATTACTTAACATTTTATAATTAGGATGATATATTGTAGTGTAATAGACAAATTGGGTCATATGAATGTGGTTACTACGTTATGTTTTGGATGATGACCATCATTCGTGCACATTACACCAGTGGATGGGAAACGATAATATTTAGCTTTGAATTTTATTTTGTCTATAGTTTGGATTTCATATACACTAATTGAAATCATTGTGTTTTATGTAGAGATTTAATAGGACTGCTCCAATTCGAGAGAAGTCAATTCAACTTGTGAGGAAAATACTTGCTAAATATGTAATTCATTTATATTATATAATAGTATGTCGTACATATTACGATATAGTAAGTTCTAAGTTTATGTTTCTAAGTTGTTTTATGCTTTTCTACATTATTATAAGTTTAACTTTGTACATTGCATTGATTTATGCTTGAAACTTGATTTATGATTACATTGGATTGATTTATGCTTCTAAGAAGTTGATTTATGATTCCATTCAATATATTTATGTTTTAATATGATTTTCATTTAAAATATACGTTTCTGCATTATTCTGGAGTGTTTTGGCTATAAAAATATATGCAGGTCTGTTTCTGTGGTTGGGAATGTTGCAGAAACAAACCTCATTTTTTTAAAAAAATGTACTTATATGCCTCGGTTCAGGTCATAATCGAAGTCGAAAGACCCCTTACGGCCTCGGTTATGGTCAAACCCGAAGCAGAATGTCATGCAGATGAGAATAAAAAAAAAAGGTCTACTGCCTCGGTTCAAGCTACAACCGAGGCAGTAGAGTGGGACATATTGCCTCGGTTCCTGAACCGAGGCATAAAGTCCAACGAAAAAAAATTTTAAAAACCAAAAACTTTACTGCTTCGGTTAAGGATGAACCGAAGCAAAATCCTCTCTTTTTATGCCTCGGTTCTCAATCGAGGCCAAAAGTATTAGACTTTTTGCCTCGCCTGAATATGCTTCGATTCGAAAACCGGTGCCTATAGACAAAAGTAACCGTTGTCGTTTCCCCTGACTGTACTAGTGATATGAGCTTTTTTTTATGAGTAAATAAAATATAATTTTTTTATATGAGCAAATAAAATATAAAATAGATAAAACAATACCAAAACATAAATTTTTCTTATTTATTAGTAACATTTAGATACAATCAAGATAAGATAATGAGAATGAAGCTGAATGTTTAGTAGTAAAAGATGGCTGTGTGAAAAACGGGTATAATTGTTTGTAAGAAGTGAATTATTCTTTGGCTTTTATAATTCTTAAAATATTAATTATGGTGGCTAGTCTTGGGTGCAATAAAAACATACGTGATAATGAAGAAGGAAATATTCTTGATGAATTGACCACCTTCTTTGATCATCAATCAAAAGTAAGTTACTAAATAAGTTAAATAAGTTGTAGCACTATGCTCTAACTCTAAATTCATGTGGTTTAGTTTAGAAAATTCCGAATTTAAAGTACAGTAAAATGGTTGTGATGATTGGAATATATATTTTAAGAGATTAAATTGCTTGTTGTTTCTTGTTCAAAATCAATGGATACATGTTGTTTTTATGCAAAAGTTTTGGGTTTAGTAAGGGACATGGTTCATGGTTTTCTGTGGTATAAATATTGGTTTTCATGTGTATGATGTTTTATGCGAAAATATGAGGCTTGGCAGTGCATACATTGCTGGAGATAGTGCAGTAAATATTATGGTTATGATAATATGTAAAACAATGGATTTTAACATACACTGCAGTGATATTTCTTTGCTTAGAAAATTTATTGGTTAAATACTTAAAGTGTAACATTAAATATGTATATGGACTTGTTCCGAATGGACCGGTCGACATAGGAGCAGCCCCGCAACTCAGTGAATCACCGGTATTTTGCCCGCCTCTTACTACCAGCAGCTTTAGAGGATGGTTGTTTGTTGGGAAGTTCTCACAAGCTGCACATCAAGACCGTGTGTTCGGTAAGCAATAGGCCGGGTTACCATAGGGACGACCGCTTATGCCCGAACACACGGTAAACCTAGTCGTTAAAACGAAGATTAAGGTAAATCAAGATTAGAGCTATTGGGTTGGATTTGAGCCGTGATTAGCTTTTCACTAGGGCTGGGCAGAATTAACTTAAAATACTTAAACTATAGTTAATCCATACTTTTTTAAACTTAAAAAACTAATAATACATTAACTAAAAACTAATTAACTAATTAATAGTACAGTTTAAAAATACTAAACTATTTTATATTAAGTACAGTTAACTGTAGTGCAGTTTAGGTTTATACATCCTTTCCCAATCACAGCTTCATTTTGCTTTCTGCCTTACATCTCACTCGATGCTGCTGATGAAGGTTGCCGTTGTTGAAGGCTGCCGTCGAGGTTACCGTTGAAGGTTCGCTGCCGTCGAAGGTTCGTCATCGTCGAAGGTTCGCCGCCGTCGAAGGTTCGCCGCCGTTGAAGGTTCGCCGTCGTCGGAGGCTCACCGCTGTCGAAGGTTTTGCCGCACTCTACCGTCGCCGAACTGTCGAAGGTTCTTCTACATACCCTTTCGGAGTTCCTTTCCACTCTCTGGGTAAAAGAGTGGATTGCTCAACCTCCCTGTTCCCCCTCCACGTGGAACTCTCTACAATTTCTGTGTCCCCTCGTTCTACTTCGAAGGTATCTATCTCATTCGCAATTGTCTCGTTTCATGAATTGCAGAAGACACAATTCACCTGAATTTTAGTCCGTGCTTATGTGAGAGTACTAGGATTTGTCTTGTTAGTTGTCTTTGTTAACTCTTCTAACATGGTGAATTGTTTCGTTGATTAATCAAATCTGGTTTCCGGAGGGAATAGAGATGCTACGGAAAATAGAGAAAGAGAATCTATGCAGAATAAAGTTCGCACTGTTGATTTATGTCTTTTATACAAAAGTGTTTAACTTTGGGAACTGGGTAGTTTGTATGTTTTCTGGTTCTATAAAAGCATTCTTTGTGCAAATGGGATAGTTTGGGTGACTTGATATGGTGTTTAACATAAGGGACATTGAGGTAATTATGTGTTTGATGGCATTTGGAGTGACAATAACAGCATGAAGAGGAGGGAAGCAGAGAGGAATGGAGGGGGCTAAAATCTCCTTTCACTTAGTTTATCTCCCTTCTGAAAATTGAGGAATTTGAAGGAGAGAAAACAACTTTTAATTAATTACCCAAGCAATCTTCAATTTAAAGTTTTATTTCGCTAATGTAAGTATATGAATTATGTTTTATGATACGACTCAATGGTCTTTTAGTTCTCATAACTGGGAAATTGGGATCACATGGAAAATTTAATTTGGCATGGAATTAAGTGGCTGGATAATCAGTAGGTAGGAGTCACCAACTGCAAATTGGCTATTGCACTAAATGTATCATCATTGAGGTGACAGACGACCAAAAGGACTATTCTATTTGTCATAGTTTTTAGAATCTTATAATTTTGTAATGTTTTTTTTTCTCTGTAGAGTATATCCTCTGCACAGGCTAAAAGATTCACAAAATTCAGGGAAAGGAAAGGGCTTATTGAGAAAGATGTGGTAAGCTAGTGGAATAGATTTTAAATTTGAATGACTATAAATGAACAAATAAAAGATGGTAATGCAGTTTTAATTATCTTGTGCTTTTGAAGGTGAGAACTGATAGATCGATCCTTTCAAATATTCTACGAGATATACTGTTGACCTATTCATTTTACAACTTTGATCTTGGTTATTGCCAGGTAACTATGTCGTGCATTTTAGACTTAATTTTAATTGCTGTGAATATTATATATCTTGATTACCAAAATTTTGATCTTATTCTTTTTGGAAGTTGAGTCCTTATTTTTCCTTAAACAGAAGTGTTGAATCTTATGTTTATTTTGGAGCAACGCACATTTCATTATAATTTTTTTGAACTTTCTGTTTATTTTCAGAGCAAAAGAAACAAAAAGTTTTTGAAATAAAGACTGGAATTGATGAAGCTGAAGCTTTGGTACTTCTTTTTCTTCTGCATTGGAAAGCTGTATTTATTTTCTCTGTAGTCTGGTTCAGATGGTTTATTTAATGAATCTGTAGATTCGAAAAATGGACCTCGAAAAACCATAATGAGGACTATGTTAAGTTTAAGGATGCAATTAATCAACTTGTCACCGATGGCTTCACCTGTGTTCTTCTTTCCGATTGAACTTTTTCTCATCCTCTCTTAGCTTTAATTAACTCACAAATAGTAACAGATACATCAATTTTCTACACAGAATAATAATATCTGCAAATATTGAGTTTGCTTATCTGCTTATTTTGCCCCTCTGCAGCAACTCTTTTCTGCAATGTTAATAAACTCTCTTAGCAGATTCCCATTGTTTTCCATGTATAATTGGAAATTTGCAAAATTTAAGGACCAGTTTCCATTCTATCTCTGTTTGTGTGGATTTATCATTTTGAATTCTTTGTTTTCATCATTTACCCTGTTTTGACCTCAACATCTTATTTTCTGCCTATAGTTGCTGTCTTCTCTCAGGTTTAGAATAAAGGAAACTCTTTGGTGACCTTGCTCAAAACTGAAAGTTGCATGTTTACATGGAAACCATGTTCCTTTTTTTTCATATACATACACACACACACACACACACACACACACACACACACACACATATATATATATATATATATATATATATATTACTTTCATACAACAGAAGCTTCATTTGTTAATACAGTATGGTTTTTACACAACGAAACACCTTAAATTCTGGTTCAGATGGTTCAGATTCAAAGTTTTTATCAGGATGAAGTGCAGTTTTATTAATACAATTTTAATAGTTAGTGCTATAGTTGTTAGTGTTGTATAGTTAGTGCAGTTCTTGGTTAAAATTAGTATAATTCAGTTCAAAATTAGTATAGTTAGTAGTTTAGTTCAGTTTATAGTGTAGTTTAGTACAGTTAAGTATAGTTCAGTTCAGTACAGTTTAATAAAACAAAAGCAATTCAGTTCAGTTTTTCTGAACTATTTTTTAGTGCAATTTAGTTTTTCTGAACTAGTTTTTAGTTCAATACAGTTTTTAGTAGTGCAGTGCAGTTTAGTTTGATTTGCCCACCCCTACTTTTCACTAATCCCAAGTCCATAGAAAAAACTATAAATAGAGGTGAAAGGTAGGCAAGTTGCATTTCTACGCATTCATTACTGTCTCATTAAATCGCCAACAATTTTCGTACTAACTTTGGCATCGGAGCATCTTTGACAGGTTCTGGATGGTAAGAGTGGACAACAGGGCTTGGAGCATAACCGGACGGCAAGAAGACAAGAGTACAAATTGTGGAGGCATTTGGTAACTTAGTCCCAAATAACCGAAGCATTTTGGCGCCCACCGTGGGGCTGAGTTACTTGCAAAACCCAATGGTGACCACGAGGAGCTAGTAGCCGTCAGAGCCGAGTGTTCGGCGCGCCTTGCCCGAGAAGGCGTGGGAGAAAGGGGAGAACAAGAGAAGATCAAGGAGAGAGGCAAGGCCACCATGGAGGACCAGACAGAACATAGTAGTGAGTCGGACAAAATGTGGAGACCCACAGAGCCGGAGGTCGAAGGTAGTAAGGCTAAGTTTGTGCAAGCAGAGAGTGGTGCGAGGGACAAGCAGTTGGTAGTGAAGACCGAGTCCTCGTCAACGCTATTACTCCCCTTCGTGCAAGCCAACATGGACGTCCAAATATTGGAACAGTTCTTCCCACCTTAATTCAAAATATACAATGGGACTACGGACTCGAAGGCCCACATCAAAAACTTCTCGAACGCGATGGCGTTTCAGACGGGCAACGACGCCATTTGGTGCCGAGCGTTCTCATTATCGTTGGAAGGGGAGGCGCTTGAGTGGTTTAATTCACTCCCTCCCAATTCCATTGAGAACTTTGTCGACCTACAGTGTCTGTTAAACCGAATTGTGTCCAACAGCAATACTCAGGACCTGACCGTCTTTGAGTTGGTCACCTTAAAGCTAGGAAAGGAAGAAACGTTGAGAGCGTTCATGGATCACTATCAGAAGACCGTACGATGAGTGAAGGGCTTAATCCCGGAACTGTCCCTACATTACATCCTTCCCGCCCTTAAACCTGGATCGTTTAAAGACAATGTCTGTCGACGGGCCCCCAAAACCATGGAAGAACTACGGGAGAGGGCGACGGACGAGATAACGGTAGAAGAGATGAAGCTATCGTATAAGAAAGAGAGCCAGGAAAACAATGGAGAGAGGACGGATGAGGGAAAGTCGGGCGGTCAGGGTAGGAAGCCTAAAGGGTTCAAATAGAGAGAACCGCCCTGGGGACCCAAATTCCAACAACACACCCCTTTGAACGCCCCTCGGGAGAAGATTTTCCAGGAAGCGTTAAGCGCGGAACTGATCCCGAATCCTAAGAAGCAACCCACTCCACCAGGGGCGGATGGAAATAAACATTGCGTGTACCACAAGAACGTGGGCCACACTACGGAAGAATGTGTAACCCTGAAAGAAAAAATTGAGGAACTAATCCGTGCAAGGCAATTGAAAAAGTATGTGTGGGTTGACCGTCCCCACACGTCCACAGACCGTCCCAGTCCAAGACGAACCAACCCTAGGAAACCCGAGAGGCATGGAAGGATCAGAAGCAATCAGGCCGACCGTTCCCGGTCGGAAAGGCGACGAAGCAGGAGTCGCAGTAGGAGCCACGACCGTCCTCTACGGGACACATCAATACAATATCTGGCGGTTTCACTGGCGGGGGATCTTCTTCATCCGCCCGGAAGCACATTGTTCGAGCGTTACAATTTGTTCACTTGGTGGACAAGCCCCGACAGACGATGCCCCCATTACGTTCTCAAATGAAGACTTCCACACCCCTGATCCCGATCAAGGCGATCCAATGGTGATAACGGCGGAAATCGCCCGGTACGGCGTAAGCAAGGTACTGGTGGATCAAGGGAGTTCGGTGAACATCCTCTATTGGAAAACCTTCGAGCAAATGGACATATAAGAATACCTGATCCTCCCATACAACAAACAAATTGTGGGATTCGTAGGAGAGAAGGTCGACACCAGGGGATATGTAAATTTGCGTACAAGGCTGGGAACCGGTCGGAGCAGCGAGGAAAATAGGGTAAGATACTTACTGGTGGAGGCTAACACTTCCTACAACATACTACTAGGTCGTCCGTGTCTGAACGCCTTTGGAGCAATTGTATCAACCCCCCACCTCACGATGAAGTATCCCTCGGACAAAGGTACGATCTGTATCTTTCGAGCAGACCAAAAGACGGCTAAGGAATGTTATGCCGCGGGTTTGAAGCTTCACACCCACGTGGTGAAAAGAAGGACGGGTGGTTCAGAGGTGGCTATGGCCGACCTTGACCCAAGGACGAATACGGATGATCGGCTGGAGCCCCTCGGGGAGACGCAGCCAATCTTGATAGGGAAGGAAGCTTCCCAGATCACCATCATGGCTCGGGGACTAAAGCCTAGTTTGGATCAACAGTTCAGATGCAAAACTGCTTTAACTTCCGCCTCTCGACAAACGACACGTGTTTTCCCGCCCAAACCAAATCACGAATATCGGTAAGCGAAAACCCAATAAATTCGGCCCAAAAAGAATCCGTAAATCGTCAAAGCCCAATAATTGAGGGACAGACGCCTCACGTACCCACGATCAGCATTCCATCCGGCCTCAAACCCAACGTTCACTACGTGCACTAGGGCTTGGGGGACTTATGTACCGAATGGATTGGCCGACATAGGAGGATGGATGTTCGTTGGGAAGTTCACCGGTATTTCGCCCGCCTCTTACTACCAGCAACTTTGGAGGATGGATGTTCGTTGGCAAGTTCACCTCACAAGCTGCGCATCAAGACCGTCCGCTTGGTAAGCAAGGCCGGGTTACCATAGGGACGGTCGCTCATGCTTGGACGCACGGTAAACCTAGTCGTTAAAATGAAGATTAAGGTAAATTAGGATTAGAGCTATTGGGCTGGATTTGGGCTGTGATTAACTTTTTACTAATCCCAAGCCCATAGCAAAAACTATAAATAGAGGTCAGAGGTGAGAGGTAGGAAGGTTGCATTTACTACGCATTCATTACTGTCTCATTAAATCGCCAACAGTTTTCGTACTTACTTTGGCATCAGAGAATCTTTGACAGGTTCCCCCCGGACGGTAGGAGTGGACAATAGGGCTTGGAGCATAACCAGACGACAAGAAGACAAGAGTATAAATTGTGGAGGCATTTGGTAACTTAGTCCCAAATAATCGAAACAAGGTTGTTTTGGGTTATATATTGATGATTTTTGGTGCTTGGCAGGAGAAATAATTGCTATTAAACTGTTTTTGTTTTATTATTTAAGGTTGAAGTATATAGACGGTTTTGGGTTATATATAATGGAAATAGTTCTTATACTTTGTTTCGATTATTGGGGCTGAGTCACCAAACTCCTCCATAATTTGTCTTCTTGTCGTCCAATCTCGCTCCAAGCTACATTGTCTCACTCTTACATCCGGGAGGGAACATGTCAAAGATCCTCCGATGCCAAAGTAAATGCAACACTTCTACCACTTACTTTTGACCTGTATTTATAGTTTTCATCAGGGGCTTAGGATTAGTGAAAAGTTAATCACAATCCAATTCTAGCCCAATGACACTAATCACTATTTACCTTAATCCTAGTCTTAATGATTCAGTTCTCCTATCGGCCGATCATGTACAACCGTCCGGTATGATTGGTGTCGACATTGCTCTCTGGACCGTCCGGTCCGTATGGTACATAGTTATTACTCACCCGAGTGGAAGGATGAACGGTCGAGTAGAACGTCGCGCAATTAGTGTTTATGCAAGTTGTCCGATAATGCTATCAGAGGAGTAAAAACGATTGAAAAAACACCAAGTGGTTAGATTGATGCCGGTGCTGCTCTCGGGACTGCCCGGTTCGTATGGTACACACTTTTTTATTGTTTGATAAATTGAATATATTTTTTTATTATTTCATAAATTAAATATATTTTTTTATTCTTTCAACAAGGTGATGATTCAAATGAGTCCAAGTCTCTTTGATGATGCTTGGCACGATATTAATAAAAGAAAGTGGTGGAAATGTAAAGGGATATATATGACCTACTATTTTTGTCGGTAGCACTTTGTATAATATATACTTGTCCAAATACGTCTGAATGTAGTGATAATAAATAGAGATGGCCAATAGATTCAAAGAATACAAATACAATAATTGCGTCTACAGCTATTGCCACCTAATTGTGGTTAGGAAGAATAAAATATTAAATTTTAAGTATTAATTAAAATAGCATGAAGACGAAGTTAATAATTAAGAATTTACATAAACAAAGTTGGAACGTTCTCTCTTTCTCAGAAAGAAGCCTTTTTCGTTTTTTATGTTTATTTTTGTAATATGTTTCTAAATTTATAAAACAACTTGCAATATGTTTCGAAAGTCAACAACACAACTTTTCTATATCAGAAGAACAACAAATGAGAAGGAGTCACATGCAACTAACCATATATTCATCTTTATTTATTCCTCGTAGAACGACACCAACACTCTCTTTCTTCTCCTAAAATCTGATTTACATCTTCAACTGTGTGTTTGAAAGAACCATACTCTTCAAACTACCAACTTTCATCCTCTGCAGAAACTGATTTTCTTAGATCAGCTCAGTGCAACACAATCTGTAAGTCTTCTTCTATTCTCAACACACTTTTGAGTTCACACATCTCCTTTTCTTTCTTTTTCATTATTTAACTTCTTCAACTTTTCTTAATTACAAGGCTTTCTGAATTATTCAACCAAACTCTACAACATCTTTTTTCTCCAGGAAACCCTGTAAAAGACTCAGATGCATTAAGTCAGAACTGTCAAATTCATACAAGGTAAAACACTATGATATAAACCTCTCTCTCTCTCTATATATATATATATATGTGTGTGTGTGTGTGTCTACAGCTTCAGTGACTCACCTGCAGTACAGTTTTTTTTTCATATTTCTATTTTTTTTTATTATTTATGTTCATTATGCTTTACTTAGTTTAAATTATGACTATTATTAATATTATTTTTGTGAGCATCTTTCTTCTTTAAGAATAAATATGTGGAAGAGTAGGAACAAGAATGGCATTGAATTTGTTTAAAAGTGTTATAAATATGTGATGCATCCTTTGATACTCTCAAGTATAAATATGTCATTGAAATCATAAATAAATTATTTAAATTTTATACGTAGAAAAACACATTATGATAAAAAAAAGTAGAGAGACTCACAAAACATCATTAACTTTAGACAGCCACCAACCCAGCGCATAAGCCACCATTATTTCAATTATTATTTTATTGGCGCTAAGAGATATTTGCCCAACACTTCTTTGAGTGTTTTTATTTTCATTTTTATGAAGGATTATAATTTTTTAAAATTTTCTTTAGGGATATTACACTTCTGGGTATAATATCTAATATGAAAAATCAAGCAAGAGAGAAAACCCAATTAAGGTTATGACAAGTACTTTTAATTTTTTTGTTAATATTAATATTTTTATTTATTATAATAAAATAAATAATTAATATAATACTATAAAAATAAAAGTTAAAAATTAAATTTTCAATATTAGATACCACAAATTGTTTATTTCGATTTATTCATATTATACAATTGATATGATTTACAAATCATAATTCTTAAAAGTTATTAGTCTTTGTTGTAACTATCATTTTAGGACAGGTAATATTTTGATATCGACCAAAAACAGGTAATAAAAGCTGTGAACAACACAACTTTTTTATATCAGAACAACAAACAAATGAGAAGGAACCACAGGCAATTAACCAACACTTTCTTCTGTTAAAATCTGATTCACATTCTTCAAAAACTGATTTTCTTATATTACTTCAGTGCAACACAATCCGTAAGCCTCTAGTTGCTTCAAAGGAGAGTGATCCTTCCATTTAAAATATTTTTATTATTTTAAATGATAATTTTAATTTTATTTTAAGATCATATATATATATATTATATTAACAACAAAAATAACAATTATTACACATTCTTTATTAACATAAAATATGGCTTTTATACAGCAAAGTCGTGAAGATTCAATTTTTTTCACAAACAAATCTCCCATCTTGTCTTTTTGTAATCAATAATTTGTACTATTTAAAGTAATTATATTTGTTTTTGTCTACGTTCAAACAAGTAAATATAGGTCCAAAATAGATTCACTAACCATGAGGGAAACAACACACCAACTAAAACTACTAAAGTATGTCATAAAAATAATTTTTCTAAACTTGCAAATATTTATGAGGAGTAACAATAATAAAATAGCAACAATAATTATAAAAGAACACTAATATTTTTAACATGAGAAAACTTTCGTGAGAAATAAAAACTCACGGACACAAACCAATTAATCATACTTCATTAAGATCAAATATGGGTATAATAAAGTAAAAGACCACAAACAAGTGATTAAAATCGACCAATACACCTGAGCAATAATGTTCTGAAATATTAATAACAAAAAAAAAGAAGCAACTGTAAGAGACAAATTTCCCTACTCAGAAATTTTAAATTGACGATCTCAACGGTCAAACTAATAAACTATATGTCACCAACGTGCTACAAAAATTTCAGTGTAGTTTAATGGTGAATGAAGCAACAATCACAATTTTATAAAACGAGATTAGGTGAAATTGTTAACAAATTTTATCTATCTTTTTTTCTTACAAAGACTACAACTTTTTCATACTCTCTTCACCTAAAAGACCTCTCTCCTCTTAGATTATGTGAGAGAAAACGAGTATAACTAAGTTGGACTTTTCATACCCAATTGGAATCCAACCTAACAAAAAAATACCCTATCACCAAATTTGAAAATAATGAATGTATGGATAAACAAATGATAAAGAACTAATTGAGTTTTAAAATTTAAATAAAAATTATATAATTTTATATCAAATTTGTATCGAATCTTGTATTTATTTATATTTTTTTAGTTAAAAATATTGTGTTAAAAGTTTTATTACTTATATAACTTATTAAAGAAACCTAATTAACTAAGATAAAAATAGACCAAAAATTAGAAATAGAATAAAAGATCAAAATGTATCTCGTAATATACTAATATTTACACTCAAATTTTACTTTGTAATTTTATAACAAAAATATAAATATAAAGACTATGAACCCCTAATTAAGCACAATAAAATAAATTATGTCTATGTTATAAGTTGACGTCAATAACCCTTACATACTAGGTTTTATTTTTTAAATAAAAGCCAAAAAAAAACACTCAAAACACAGCTAAAAAATCTTAATTTACAATAATAGACACTAATAGGAATGACAATAGATTGTACTGGACACACATCCTACCTGCAAAGATAAAAGATAAATCCAACTAGTTTCTTGTCTCCTTATCATTAAGATATCTTTTTTTAAAAAAAAATTATAAATTTTTAAAATAAAATCTAAATAAAATATATAATATAATATAAATTAAATTAAATTAAATATAAAAAAAATTAATTTTAATCAAATTGAACCTAACAAAATACAAATTAAATTTTAATTTTAATTAATTAAATTTAATAAAATATAAATAAATTTTAATTATTTTTTTGCAAATACCAAATATTCGTAGGTATGAGTAATATAATACCCATACTCAAATAATTTATAGATGGATATTAAAATGATCGTCATCAGTTATATGTGAGTAAAACTATTCATCATGAATTTTATCTACAGATAGTCCAGAATACATAATTTTTGTCATTATTTCTAGATACCACTCTATGGAGTATACAAGTGACATTGGAAATAATAGACGCCACTCCACCTATAAATGTGACTATAAATGTAACTTGTTAATTTTTCATTAACGACCTTATGATGCCCTTTTAATGTTGTGTTTATTTATAAATTATTTTAATATTTATAAATGAAATTTTGCATTTGTATTATTTAGGAGAAATAGGACTAATCGTAGTAATAAGCAAACAATTAAGACGAAAACGACCATTATCAAGGGACCATGGATCCAATTGTCTCTACAGCTACAGAAAGTGCACTTAATATTTCAGTAAGTGTGGTCAAACGACAAGTGGGTTACTTTTTTAATTACAAAGACAAATTTAAAGAGTTGGAATCTTACATTGAGAAGTTGGAACATAATAAGGAGAGACTACAACATCAAGTTGATAGTGCACTAAGGAGTGCAGAAGAAATTGAGAAGGACGTTCAACGTTGCTTAACCCTCATGGATGATAAGATAAAAGAATATAAAGGATATATTAATGATGATTGTCATGCAAAGACAATTTGCTCAATTGGTTTCTTTCCAAATAATTTCCGACTGAGGTATCAACTGGGTAGAAAAGCTACAAAGATGGTGGAGGAAATCATAGAAGATGAGCTTTGGAAAACTTCTTTTGACAATGTTTCGTACCAAGAATTTCAATCCATTGATGCTACTTTTTCAAACAATGGTTATGAAAGTTTTGCATCAAGAAATAAAACTATGGAGATGATCATGAAAGCACTGCAAGACTCTAGAGTTGGTATGATTGGAGTTTATGGGCCTGGTGGTGTGGGTAAGACCACTTTAGTCAAAGAAATTGCTAAGAAAGCTCGAGAAAAGAAGTTGTTCAAGATAGTCATCATAGCAAATATTACAGAAAATCCTGACTTCAAAAAAATTCAAGAGCAAATTGCTGTCATACTAGGAATGAAATTGGAAGGGGAAAGTGAGATTGCAATAACAGATCGTATTCGAAAGAGGTTAAAGAATGAAAAGGAGAACACCCTTATTATCCTTGATGATCTTTGGGGTGGATTGGACTTTAATAAACTTGGGATTCCATGTAATGATGATGCAAGCCAACAAGAAGTCAATGACATGTCTGATTTTGGTTCCAACAATGACATATCTGATTTTGGTTATAATAAGACAAAAATGAAAGAGTTGTCAAAAGTTGATTTGGATAAGATGAAAAGGGAAAAGTTGTCTAACGATTATAGAGGAGGCAAAATTCTTCTAACATCTAGATATAGACAAGTATTATGTAATGAAATGGATGTGCAAGAAAGCTCAATTTTTCCGGTAGGAGTCCTTGATGAAAAGGAATCGGAGACTTTGCTTAAGAAAGTTGCTGGTGTGAAAAATTCTGAGTTTGATAGGAATGCTATTGAAATTGCCAAATGGAGCGCTGGGTTTCCAATAGCCTTAGTTTCCATAGGAAGGACACTAAAGAATAAAAGCTTATCCACATGGGAAGATGTCTGTCAACAAATTAAAAGACAAAATTTTACATCAGAATGGGGATTTACTGACTTCTCAATAAAGTTGAGCTATGATCATCTAAAAAATGAGGAGCTTAAGTGCATTTTCTTACAGTGTGCAAGAATGGGAAATGATGCTTTGATTATGGACTTGGTGAAATTCTGTGTTGGTTTGAAGTTACTTCCAGGCGTCCACACATTTACAGATGCGAAGAGAAGAATAAAGGAGATGATACAAGAGCTAGAACAATGGAGTTTGTTGGTGAAAAGTTATTCTATTGACCGCTTCAACATGCATGACATTGTGCGAGATGTTGCTCTTTCAATATCATCCAAGGAAAAACATGTGCTTTATATGAAAAATGCAATACTTGATGAGTGGCCTCACGAAAATGACTTTGAAAGGTACTCTGCCATTTTTGTACACTTCTGTGACATCAATGATGAGCTTCCTGAGAGTATACATTGTCCTCGACTTGAAGTCTTACATATTGACAATAAAAATGAATCTTTTGAAATACCAGATGAATTTTTTAAATCTATGGTTCGACTCAGAGTGTTGATACTGACTGGTATTAATTTATCTTGCTTACCTTCATCAATTAAATGCCTAAAAAAGTTGAGAATGCTTTGTTTGGAGCAATGCACTTTAGGAAAGAACCTATCAATCATTGGTGAGTTGAAGAATTTAAGAATCCTTACTTTTTCAGGATCTAATATAGAAAATTTGCCTCTTGAATTTGGGCAATTGGATAAGCTTCAATTTCTTGACATAAGCAATTGCCTAAAACTAAGACAAATAACTTCCAATATCATACCGAGGATGGCCATTTTAGAGGAGTTTTATATCAGAGACAACTTGATTATATGGGAGGCTGAAGAGAATATGAAAAGTGAATATGCTAGTCTCTCTGAGTTGAGGCACTTGAATCAGTTACAAAATCTAGACATACACATCCACAGTTCTTCACATTTTCCGCAGAATTTGTTTTTTGACAGGTTGAATAGTTACAAGATTGTCATTGGTGAATTCAACTTGTTTAACTTGCTTAAAGTGGGAGAATTCAAAGTCCCTGACAAGTATGAGGAGGTGAAATTTTTGGCATTAAACCTGAAAGAAGGTATCGATATTCATTCTGAAAAATGGATTAAAATGTTGTTCAAAAGTGTTGAATGTTTGTTGTTGGGAGAACTCAATGATGTTGAAGATATTTTCTATGAATTAAATGTTGAAGGATTTCCAAATTTGAAACATTTATCCATTGTAAACAATTTTGGCATTAAGTATATTATCAATCCAAGGGAGCGGTTTCACTCTTTAGTCGCTTTTCCAAAATTAGAGTCCATGTGGCTTTACAAATTGGATAATTTGGAAATAATATGTGACAATCAGCTTGTAGAGACCTCTTTCCGCAATTTAAAGGTCATCAAGATTCAAACATGCATTAAATTGGTAAACCTTTTCCCATTTTGCATGGTTAGACTCCTCACTAAGCTTGAAACAATGCAAGTGTGTGACTGTGATTCTTTGAAGGAGATAGTTTCAAAAGAAAGACAAACTCAAACTATGAGTGATGAGATGATTGAGTTTCCCAAGTTACGACAATTAACATTAAAGTCTTTACCAACATTTATTTGTTTATATGTCGTTGATGAGATGCTTGGTAGTTTACCATTGCTGCAAGGCCACGAGAACACAAATATTGTTACTAACGCTGAGCATGGGGTCACCAATTCTTGCCTTCCACTCTTCAATGAAAAGGTTCGTAAAACCTTATCATAATTACATGTGTAATGTTTAATTTGTATGTTGTTATTGCCTTAAAAGAAGCATAAAAATACTATTCATTTAATTTCTTTTCATGTTAGAATATTAGGATAGATTGAGGAGTTTTGTGGGATGAATAGTAATTTAGTAAATATATATTATAGAAGGAAAACTTCAGAGATGATGAGGAATGTGGAGTAGTTTTGAATAAGGTAACAATTGCTCTAATGGAAAGAAACTGTATTGAGTTTATGAACTTGTATACAATGAAAGATATATATATGTATGTGATATATAAAATTATAAATCATTATAAGCCTCAATTTATAGAGAGAGACTTATAATGATTTATAATTTTTCAGAACTTTTCTATAATATAGGTTCTTAGAAAAAAGAATATTTAACTTATTTTTTTAGATTGCTCGGATAATGTGTGTGCATATATATATATATATATATATATATATATATATATATATATATATATATATATATATATATATATATATATATATATATATACCGAGAGAGGAGGAGAGTGGGAAGGAGGTGTGTGCATATAAACATATTTGAAACCATGCATCTTGAACTTATTTGGTAAAGTGTAAATATTTTTATTTTTTGAGATAAATATTGTTTCTTTTTGTTGGTTGACCTTTATGTCGAGAAGTAGTTCATCAATTCAAGGTTGGTGATATTGATTGTTTTTATCATGTCTTGTTTGAATTCCATCGTCATCTTCCTATTGTTTTATGTGTAGATAAGATCATTTACGAGAAACAACAAAAGTATCAAACTGACATTGGGTCCTGATGTATAATGTTGACTTATTCTTGCTTATCTGAAATCCTTAATTGGAGCTTATTAATTATGTTATACCATGTTGGAGGAACTTGTTTTAAGTTATATGGAACTTTTCTTAGCCTTAGCATTTTAGCTTCATCAAATTTGCTTACAAATCCTCTTTGTTGCACCACATGTATTTCTTCTTCAAGAACATCATTTACAAAGCTTATTTGAAATCCAAATAGTGAATGCTCCATCCTTTTTGTGTTAAAAGAGCTATTAGAGCTCTTGTGTCCAGGTGAGCAACTACGTGAATGTCTAATTATAGGCAATTCTAGATTGCTACCAACCTAGCTTTATGCTTTTGTAAGCTGCCGTAGGGATTTAGTTTTGCTTTATAAATCCATTTAAATTCAATGATATATTTTTCATATGGACAATCTTCGAGTTCCCACTATAACAAAAAAATCAATTTTTTCTATGGACAGAATCAGTACATTGCATAAAATCGGTATGTAATTAGATATTACTCACGGATTACATTTGAAAAATCTGCATGTAATATAGACGTCATTAATCTTACATACACAAAAACTGTATAAAACGTTACATACGAAATTATGTATAAATAATAGAATCCATAAAAGATTACATATAAATTATTTTGTATGTAATTCTGAGTGAAATACATATATGAAATATGAAATATGAAATAATCCGTATGTAAGTTACATATAAAATAATTCATAGATAATTTATTGAAAATACATAGTTATGTTATGTTACATAGGACATAATTCATGGGTGAATTAAATAAAAAGAAAATTGTAGATAATATTGGATAAGTTACATACTAAACAATCCGTAAATAATATTAGGTGAACTACATGCAATTATTTCCAAAATCTTTTTTAGTCACATCCCTTTCTATGTTTCCACCACATCAATACCTCTTCCTTTTGACTCCATTAGTGCGTTGTTTCTTGATTGAACTTTCACTTTGACGAAGTGCCCAATATCCCTCAAGTTGCTATTATTTTGGCCATGTCGTTATTGCATCCCAATCCAAGAATCAATTTCCATTTGTTCCATCATTAGAATCTCGAGTAGCCTAAGAAAGATGTTGCTCGAGGTCAAGCTCCAAGAACCAATTTCCATGAGTTCAAATTTCTTATAGTGTTGACACCGTGGCTTTTTATAATGTGCTCCACACCTCTTTGACAATTACGTCATTCCTTACTCTTGGAAAAATAACATCAACAATGACATTTTTGTTTAAACTTATGACGATGGGTTGAACCATCTTCAAAGGTTCATTTTAACCATTGTTAAAAGCTCCTTTTACACTAGTGAATCATAATTTTATCCAATTAAAATAGGTACAAAAGTAGATGAAGAAGGATCCATATTGGCCATTTCTTAGAAAATTTTTGAGATTGATACGGAATATCGTAGGAAAGTCTTTTTCAGAAATAGTTGGGTATTACATCTACGCCTACTAGATTACCATGTGTAACTTTGGTAACACTATTAGAATTTAAGGAGAGTTTGACAAGCTTAGTGAGGTGAGTAGCATTGTAGTAAATATATGTTGTAGAAGGTAGATTTGGAAACGGTGGGTAATGGAGGAGTTTTACATAAGGTAGTGACTGATTTTATGGAACTAAACTTTATTATGTTTTATAAAGTTACTTGAGCATATTGAAAAATTTCACCACATATATAGGCATGAGATTGTTTCTTCACAATGATCTAGAATTTCTTAGAACTTCACCTAATTTTAGTTTTTTTACTTTAACTTTATAGAAGTTGCATCATAATTTAACATTTCTATTGGGAAAAACATATCGTTTGAAATGAAATCTTCTTGTTATGACATTTTATGTGCTCTTACAGGTTTCAATCCCCAAATTAGAATCTTTGGAGTTATCCTCAATCAACATCCAAAAGATATGGAGTGACCAATATGACCATTGTTTTGAAAATTTGCTCACATTGAATGTGACCGATTGCGGTAATTTAAAGTATTTACTATCATTCTCTATTGCTGAAAGTTTGGTGAATCTTGAAAGCATTTTTGTAAGTGGATGTGAAATGATGGAAGATATATTCCGTCCGGAAGATGCAGAGGTGTGTGGATTCATTTAATATTGAGTTTGATTAATGTTATCCTTTGTTGTTTGATATATTAAGTAATCAGGTCTTTTAATTGCTCACCTATAAAGTATTTTTATTGTAACAGTATATTGATGTTTTTCCTAAGTTGAAGAAAATGGAGATTATCTGCATGGAGAAACTCTGTACAATTTGGAAATCTGATATTGGTTTACATTCCTTTAGTAATTTGAACTCTTTGATGATAAGAGAGTGCCATAAACTTGTTAAAATTTTTCCTAATTATATGGGGCAAAGATTGCAAAGCCTTCAAAGCTTGACAGTTAAAGATTGCAAATTGGTTGAAAACATATTTGATTTTGCAAATATTCCGCACACTTGTGATATTATTGAAGCAAATTTGGGTAATATATTTCTAGAAAACCTGCCAAATTTGGTGAACGTATGGAAGGGTGACACTGGTGAAATACTCAAATGTAATAATTTGCAAAGCATAAGAGTTTATGTGAGTCCAAAATTGAAATATCTCTTTCCAGTTTCTATTGCCAATGACCTACAAAAACTAGAAGTCCTTGAGATATGGGATTGTTGGGCAATGACAGAGATTATTGCTTTGGACAAACATTCAAGTGCAACTGCTATCACCTTTAAATTTCCTCATCTAAACACTCTATCATTAATAGACTTGCATGAATTGAGGAGTTTCTACTCAGGAATTCATACTTTAGAGTGGCCACCATTAAAGAAATTGAAAATAGTCGACTGTAGCATGCTCAAAGGATTGACTTCAGAAATCACAAATTCATCAGAACAACCAATTGTTTTAGCAACAAAAAAGGTACATAAAGTTCGTTCAGATACAAATCATAAGTTCTTTTTTGAAGCTTGTTCTTGGAAATATAGAATATGTCCTGTTTTTTATGAAAAGCGTGAATCCGCAACCTTTAAGAAGGATGTGAGATTACGTCTTTTATTTCTTAAATCAAAATAATAAATTATGATTCAACTAGTATGCTTTAATACTAACAATAAGTCTTTTTTATTAATTTATTTAGGCAATATATAATTTGGAATACATGTGGGTGAGCTTGAAGGAAGCAGAGTGGTTGCAAAAATACATTGTTAATGTTCACAGAATGCACAAACTAGAAGAACTTAATCTGTACCGGTTGAAGAATAATGAAGTTCTCTTTTGGTTTCTTCACAGACTTCCCAATTTGAAAAGTTTAACATTGGGACTTTGTCACATGAAAAGAATTTGTACTCGTGAGAGTCTTAGTTCACCTGAAAAAATAGGTGGTGTTATGCAACTTAAAGAGTTAAAATTACTTCGCATGTGGTTTCTAGAGGAGATTGGTTTTGAGCATGATGTGCTTCTTCAAAGGGTAGAACGCTTAATCATCAGTGGATGCAAAAAATTGAGAAATCTAGCATCATCCTCGGTATCTTTTAGTTACTTAACATCCTTAGAAGTGGTGAACTGTATGATGAGGAATTTAATGACACTCTCAACTGCTAAAACCTTAAATCAACTCACAACGATGAAGGTAAGTTCATGTCCATTAATTGTGGAAATTGTTGCAGAAAATGAAGAGGAAAAAGTACAAGAGGTTGAGTTTAAACAATTAAAATCATTAGAATTGGTGTCTCTACAAAATCTCACAAGTTTCTCTAATGTTGAGAAGTGTGACTTAAAATTCCCACTACTAGAAAAATTAGTAGTAAGTGAATGCCCTCAAATGAAAAAATTATCTGAAGTACAAAGTGCTCCAAAGCTACAAAAGGTACATGTTGAACCAGGAGAAAAAGACAAATGGTATTGGGAAGGTGATTTGAATGCCACTCTACAAACACATTTCACAAACCAGGTATGCATTAAAGTATGTTGATCATCACAAATTTTCATTGCATCATACTCCATAGACAATTTAATGTTGATAATTCAATTCTTTTGCAAAACATAAATAATATGAAGCATGGACATTATGTCGTTTTGTACATATTTAAGTAATTTATTTCCTAGTTTCATTAGGTCAAGGTTTATGGATTGTATTATCAAGTTGGATTTGATATCCAAATGTCTAGCATAATTTCACAATCAAATTTGTGTAAACGATGACTTTTATCATATACTCTTCAAATTATTTGAAACAATTTCCACTTTTTTCATTTTTCCAAATTTGGTTTTATAACAAATTATATAATGAACTAAAGTGCGGGTCACATATACCATAAGAATTAGTATAAAAGACTTTTTATATATTTATTCAATCATTGATTGTCATGTACATCTGACATTTAGTTTCTTCTCTTTTTAAGGTTTCTTTTGAATATTCAAAGGATATAAATCTTGTTGATTATCCCGAGAGGAAAGATCGACGTGGTAAATTTGCTTTTCCGGACAATTTCTTTGGTTGTTTGAAGAAATTGGAATTTGGTGAAGCATGTAAAAGAAATACTTTGATTCCCTCTCATGTACTACCTTACTTGAAGAACTTAGAAGAATTGAATGTGGAGAAATGCGAATCAGCACAACTAATATTTGACATAGATGAGAGTGAAATCCAGACGTATGGAATGGTGTTTCGTTTGAAAAACCTTACTTTAAAACACTTGTCAAATTTAAAATGTGCATGGAAGGAAAATCTCGAAGGAATTTTCAGCTTTTCCAATTTGAAAAGAGTGGATGTTGATGGTTGTGGAAGCCTAGTAACATTGTTCCCTTTATCACTCGCCAAAAATCTTGGGAAGTTGGAGACACTTTATATAAAGAAATGTGAGAAAATGGTAGAAATAGTTGGAAAGGAAGATGAAATGGAGTATGGAATGACATTAATGTTAGAATTTCCTCGTTTAACCATGTTACGTCTTTGGAATATCCCACTGTTGAGTTGCTTTTACCCTGGAAAGCATCATCTAGAATGTCCCTTGTTAAATAAATTAGATGTGGGATTTTGTCCTATGCTGAAGCTATTCAGATCAAGCTTTGATGATGATAGTAAAAGAGAAGTTTTAGAGGCTCCAATAAGCTTGCTACCACAACCTTTGTTCTCGATTCAAAAGGTAACAAAACATTCAAATTTAATCCTTTTGTGCTTCCTTTTCTTTTCGTTGATATATTTTTCTCTTAATAGTATCTAACTAATTAAAGTGTAATGCAAATTCTAGAAGAATGTAGAAGCTCCTTAAATAGAAGAATTGAAATGTAATACAAGTTCTAGAATATTCTAGAAAAACCTAAGATAGGAAGAAAAAATCAAGAATATTCTACATAGGTAAAAATCTAGAACATTCCACATAAGTTGTGGCTAGTATGTTCTAGAATAATCTATGGGTCTATAAATACCCATGAACTCTACCATTTGATGTATGAAGCCAACATCTACCATTTGTATGAGCTAACATCTATTACAACTAAAGACAACTACAACACTTCTTTCAACTACTACTTCTACATTCTACTATCTCTACATTTTCTCTACCACATCAACTACTCCTTTCACAACCTTCAAAATACTAACAGTGGTACCAGAGCTACGTTCGGTCATCTACTGGGCGTAGATAAAATTTTCAACTACCTCAAACAAAACTATAACTCATTCTACTACTTCCAAATATATTCTCAACACATGGCTACTACTAATCAAACATCATCAATTCCAGTACCTATTTTCAAAGGAGAAAATTATGATTTTTGGAGTGTCAAAATGAAGACATTCTTCCGCTCTCAAGATTTATGGGATATCATAGAAGAGGGATTCAATATTCCAGAAGACACATCTACTCTTACTGCAGCTCAAAAGAAGGAGTTGAAAGAAAACAAGCAGAAGGATTCAAGGGCTTTATTTGTTCTTCAACAAGCAGTTGATGAGACAATTTTTCCAAGGATAATTGGTGCCACAAGTGCAAAACAAGCTTGGAATACAATACAAGAGGAGTTTCAAGGAAGTTACGAGGTACGCAATATTAAACTTCATTCTCTAAGACGAGAGTTTGAATTATTAAGAATGAAAGAATCTGAGACCATTAAAGACTACTATTCTAGAATAAAAGAAATAGTTAGTCAGATGAGAGCCTATGGGGAAAATATTCTTGACAAAAAGATCGTTGAGAAAATTTTAATTTCTATTCCCCAAAAGTATGATGCAATCGCAACCGCGATTGAACAAACAAAAGATTTGGCTACATTGTCAGTCACACAACTAATGGGCTCTCTTGAAGCTTATGAACAAAGATTGAAAAGGCATGAAGAAGACTCGGTTGAAAATGCCTTTCAATCAAAACTAAAATTACGGTCTCAGAATAAAGAATATGAAGGAAATAAAAGTAGAGAAGAAATTTCTAGAAATAAAGAAAATCCTAGAAGTTTCTCGAAGACTCGTCAAGAAAAATATCCTCCATGTGGCATATGTAAAAAGACAAGTCACTTGGAAAAAGATTGTTGGCATCATGGAAAACCTCAATGCCACTATTGCAAGAAATTTGGTCACGTAGAAAAGTATTGTCGTAATAAAAATAAGTATCAAGCAAACTTTGCGGAAGAAGATAATCAAGAGAAACTCTTATTCTACGCCAATCAAGAATCTTCTGGTAGAGAAGGAAGTTGGTACTTGGATAGTGGATGCAGCAATCACATGGCGAAAGATCAAAGCATCTTCAAAGACATTGATAAATCTGTCAATGTCAAAGTTCGGCTAGGAAATGGCACCACAGTGGAGTCTCGAGGCAAAGGAACTGTCATGGTGGAGACAAAGAAAGGTACTAAATTCATCAAAGACGTTTTACTAGTTCCAAATCTTAAAGAAAATCTTTTAAGTATTGGCCAAATGATGGAGAATGGATATTCTCTTCATTTTGAGAAAGATACATGCAAAATTTATGACAGTAAAATGATAGAAATTGGCCAAGTAAAAATGGAGAAGAGAAATAGAAGCTTTCCTATAAGCTTCAAACCTGGAACTAATATTGCCATGAAGGTAGAAGTTGATGACTCATGGCTTTGGCATAGGAGATTTGGCCACTTCAACACACATGCCTTAAAACTTCTATATACGAAAAACATGATGAGAGATCTTCCATGCTTGAAGGAGAATAATGAATCATGTGAAGGATGTCTCCTCGGAAAACAACATCGATTACCATTCTCGACAGACAAAGCATGGAGAGCAAAAGACTTATTGGAGTTGATTCATACCGATGTTTGCGGACCAATGAGAACACCTTCACATCATAACAACAGGTATTTCATCCTCTTCATTGATGACTTCTCTAGAATGACATGGGTCTATTTCTTAAAGGCAAAGTCAGAAGTTTTTGGAGTATTCAAGAAATTCAAGGCCCTTGTTGAGAAGCAAAGTGGAAAACAGCTAAAAGTACTTAGAAGTGATCGTGGCAAGGAGTACACATCTCACGAGTTTGACAAATTCTGTGAAGATGAAGGCATAGAGCGACAACTTACAGTCGCATATACTCCACAACAAAATGGCGTGTCAGAGAGAAAGAATCGCACAGTTATGGAGATGGCAAGATCAATGCTGAAAGAGAAAAGTATGCCTAATACTTTTTGGGCTGAAGCAGTTTACACTGCAGTTTATATTCTAAACAGATGTCCAACTAAAGCAGTCCAAGACAAGACTCCTATTGAAGCTTGGAGTGGGAGAAAGCCATCGGCTAAACACCTACGAGTATTTGGATCTATCTGCTACATACATGTTCCTGATCAAAGGAGGCACAAGCTTGAAGACAAAACTATACGAGGAATATTTTTGGGATATAGCACACAGTCAAAAGGCTATCGAGTTTACAACCTACAAACAAAAAAGCTCATCATCAGTCGAGATGTTGAAGTTGATGAAAATGCTTCTTGGAATTGGGAAGAAGAAAAAGTTGTTACAAGCAACATTTTACTTCCAGTGCAACAATCTCAAGAAGAAACTCAAGAAGAGGTAGAAAATTCAGGTATGCTTTCTCCACCTCCACAACAAGATTCTTCACCTGAATCTAGTCCAAGAAGAGTAAGATCTTTGGTAGACATATATGAAACTTGCAATATGGCCGTGATTGAGCCTAACTGTTATGAAGAAGCATCAAAGCAAGAAGTATGGGTCAAGGCTATGGAAGAAGAGATTAAAATGATTGAGAAGAATAACACTTGGGAACTCGTAAATTGCCCTCATGGAAAAGACATCATTGGAGTCAAATGGATATATAAAACAAAGCTCAATCCTGATGGAACTATACAAAAGCATAAAGCAAGATTGGTTGCCAAAGGCTACTCACAGCAACCAGGAATAGACTACAATGAGACATTTGCTCCAGTTGCTCGCTTAGATACAATTAGAGTTTTAATAGCTCTTGCAGCACAAAAAGGATGGAACATCTATCAACTGGATGTCAAGTCAGCCTTTCTAAATGGGGTGCTCGAAGAAGAGATTTATGTTGAACAACCACAGGGCTTCATCAACGAAGGCAATGAAGGCAAAGTACTAAGACTTAAAAAAGCATTATATGGCCTGAAGCAAGCTCCTCGAGCATGGTATAGCAAGATTGATAAATACTTCATCGATCAAGGATTCAGGAGGAGCAAGAGTGAGCCAACACTATATATTAAGGCACAAGGTCAGTACCATCTCATTGTCTCTATATATGTCGATGATCTTATCTATACAGGAAACAATATAGAGATGATGATAGAATTTAAAGAAGACATGATGAAGACATTTGAAATGACTGACCTTGGCTTGATGAACTATTTCCTCGGTATAGAGGTGAAACAAGAAAAGGAAGGTATATTTATCTCTCAAAAGAAATATATTGAAGCTCTATTAAAGAAGTTCAAGATGAATGGTTGTAAACCTGTCACTACTCCACTGGTGGTAAATGAGAAGCTAGAGAAAGATGATGGAGCACAAGAGGCAGATGCATCATGCTACAGGAGTTTAATTGGAAGTCTCCTGTATCTCACAGCCACACGACCAGACATTATGTATGCTACAAGTCTTCTATCAAGATTCATGCAAAAGCCAAGTCAGATTCATTATGGAGTAGGAAAAAGAATTTTAAGATATCTACAAGGCACAAAGGAGTTTGGTATATGGTACAAAACCATGACTAACTCAAGGATGATTGGCTACACAGATAGTGATTGGGCAGGATCAGTGGACGACATGAAGAGTACGTCAGGATATGCTTTCTCACTAGGATCGGGTATTTTATCTTGGGCATCAAAGAAACAAGCAACCGTGGCACAATCAACAGCAGAAGCAGAGTATGTAGCAGCTGCTGAAACCACAAGTCAAGCAATATGGCTAAGAAGAATACTTGAAGAAATGGGTGAACCACAAGATGGACCGACTATTATCTATTGCGATAACAAATCGGCAATAGCAATAGCAAAAAATCCAGTCCATCATCAAAGAACAAAACATATAGCCATTAAATATCACTTCATTCGAGATGAAGAGACAACTAAACAAATTCGACTCGAGTACTGTCCAACAGAAGACCAAATTGCAGATATATTTACGAAGGCATTACCAAGACCAAGATTTGAACTACTGCGCACAATGCTTGGAGTTACCGAATTTGCATTAAGGAGGAGTATTAAAGTGTAATGCAAATTCTAGAAGAATGTAGAAGCTCCTTAAATAGAAGAATTGAAATGTAATACAAGTTCTAGAATATTCTAGAAAAACCTAAGATAGGAAGAAAAAATCAAGAATATTCTACATAGGTAAAAATCTAGAACATTCCACATAAGTTGTGGCTAGTATGTTCTAGAATAATCTATGGGTCTATAAATACCCATGAACTCTACCATTTGATGTATGAAGCCAACATCTACCATTTGTATGAGCTAACATCTATTACAACTAAAGACAACTACAACACTTCTTTCAACTACTACTTCTACATTCTACTATCTCTACATTTTCTCTACCACATCAACTACTCCTTTCACAACCTTCAAAATACTAACAGTATCTAACTAACATCAACATATCTTTTTTTGAATTTTTTTGACTTCAATTGTCAGGTTTCTCGCAAACTGGAGCAACTGACACTCAATGAGGAAAACATTAAGCTAATGAGTGATGGACGTTTGCCACAAGACCTTCTTTGTAAATTAAAATATCTTCAACTATCCTTTGAGGATGATAACAATGGGAAAAATAGTTTGCCTTTTGATTTCTTTCACAAGCTACCCAATTTAGAAGGGCTTACAGTAGACAAATGCTTTGGTCTGAAGGAGATATTTTCCTTGGAAAAGCTTGAAGTTCACGACAAAGTACTCGCCGGATTGAAAGAATTAATTTTGTGGCAATTAAGTGAGTTAGAGTGTATAGGTTTAGAGCACACGTGGGTACAGCCATACACTGAAAAACTTGAACTCTTATATCTTTATGAGTGCCCTCTGGTAGAAAGAATAATTTCTTGTGAAGTGTCATTCATCAATCTTACAAAGTTATATGTGAAGCTCTGTGAAAAGATGGAATATTTATTCACGTTTGCAACACTCAAAAGTTTGGTGAAACTTGAGATTCTAGGCATAGAGAATTGTGAATCAATCAAAGAAATTGCAAGAAATGAAGAGGAAAATGGTTGTGATGAGATAATCTTTGGACGACTCATATCAATTGAGCTGAAACACTTACCGAGGCTAATAAGCTTTTATTCCGGAAATGCCACCTTGCAATGCCCATGTTTACAAAATGTGATGGTTACTGAATGTCCCAATATGATAACTTTCTCTGAAGGAGTCATAAAACTAGCAATGTTTTCGGGAATTCAAACATCCAAAGATTCTGATTTCACTTTCGACGTCGATCTCAACACAACTGTCGAAAGCTTATTTCATGGGGTAAGAATTACTTATTCTACTTAATTTGGTTACAAACAAAGTTCCACATCAGAAAAAATAAGAGATGGATATGGATTTATATACACATAAGATACATTTATTAATAAGAGGTTTTTTGAAGTGGTACGGAAACAGATTTGGCCTAAAGTGGACCATATCTTATCATTGTGGAGATCTATGTGTGTGTTGACCTTGGTCTAGAGTGATAATTTTAATCAACCTTTTGACCATGATTGTTCATAGAACTAAAGTAGAAAGTTTATTTTCCAACGGTTATGAAAGAATTGAGCCCATATGTCCTCTTTAGAAAAAAAAAGTTGTATTTTAAAAAAAAAAAATTGGTGTACTTTTTGGCCTCCTAAAGGTAAATCTGAGTGATCTTATTAACTAAATACGAAGCGTATGAAACTTGTTAATTATAACCTGATATTGAATTTCTTGCTTTTTTAGGAGTTTTTCAACCATTCAAAGCACATGATTCTTGATGAATATCTTGAGATGACGGTAGTTCAGCACATAAAACCTGCTATTTCAGACAATTTCTTTGGTAGTTTCAAGGAATTAGAATTTGATGCAGCATGCAAAAGAGCTATCGTAATTCCATTTCATGTACTCCCTTACATGAAGAACTTAGAAAAGTTGAATGTGCATAGTTCTGATGCAGTCGAGGTAATATTTGACATTGATGAGAGTGAGGACAAGACAAAGGGAATAGTCTCTAGTTTGAAAAAACTTACTTTAAACAACTTGTCAAATTTGAAACATGTATGGAAGGAAAATTCCACAGGAATGATCAGCTTTCATAATTTGCAAGAAGTGGTTGTTAATGGTTGTGGAAGTTTGATAGCATTGTTCTCTTCATCCCTAGCAAGAAATCTCGGGAAACTTAAGAAGCTTGAAATAATCGATTGTGGAAAACTGTTAGAAATAGCTGAAAAGGAAGATGGAATGGAACATGGAACCAAAATAATGTTTGAACTCCCTTGTTTGTCGTCGCTATTTCTTGTAAACATGCCACTCTTGAGTTGCTTTTATCCTGGAAAGCATGATTTGGATTGTCCGTTATTAGAAACCTTATTTGTGAGCTATTGTCCTAAATTGAAGCTATTCACATCAGACTTTGATGAAAATCAGAAAAGAGCTATAGGGGCTCAAATTAGCCCACTGCAACAACCTATGTTTTCAGTTGAAAAGGTAGCGAAGCATCAACATTTACACTTTTTTGAGTTTCCTTTTCTTTCCATTTTCCTTTTAATGCTTTTAACTTACAACACATGCACGTTTTCTTTTGAATTTATTTGTCCTTAATTGTTAGGTTTCTCCCAACATAAAGCTTTTGGCACTCAATGAAGAAAACATTATGTTATTTAGAGAAGTACAGTTGCAAAAACACATTCTTTGCAATATAGTTTCTCTTTGGTTGTGCTTCGAGGATGATAACAAGGAGAAAGATAGTTTGCCTTTTGACTTCTTCCACAAGCTACCCAATTTATCCAGTCTTACAATACAAAAATGCTTTGGTTTGAAGGAGATATTTCCCTCTCAAAAACTTCAAGTTCACGATGGAGGACTTGCGGGATTGAAAAAATTACACTTGATAGATCTAAAAGAGTTAGAGTTGGTGGGCTTAGAACACCCTTGGGTACAACCGTACTCTGAAAAGCTTGAACTGTTAAAGCTTGAGAAGTGCCCTCAGTTACAAAAATTAGTTCATTGTGCAGTGTCTTTCATCAATCTTAAAGAACTGCGAGTGAAACTCTGTGAAAGGATGGAGTATTTATTCACATTTGCAACAGTTCAAAGTTTGGTGAAACTTGAGACCCTAATCATAAATAGTTGTGAGTCAATCAAAGAAATTATTAAAGATGAAAATGAAGATGGTTGTGCTGAGATGGTATTTGGACGACTCAAATCAATCAAGCTGGAATCATTGCCAAGACTTGTAAGGTTTTATTCAGGGAAGGCCACTCTGCAATGCTCGTATTTAAAAATCGTCATGGTAGTTAAATGTCCAAGTATGATAACTTTTTCTGAAGGAGTCATCAAAGTGCCAAAGCTTTCAGGAATTCAAACATCTAAGGATTCTGATTTAACCTTCCATGACGATCTCAATACAACTATCGAGAAATTGTTTCACCAAGAGGTAAGAATTCATTCTCTCAATTCAATTATTACCGCCAGCTGAAAAACTATGCTATGCATTCATTTTATCATTAATAAATAAGTGAAAATTTTCTTTTAATAAGAAAATTGCAGGCGGCCTCCTAATACATTTATATGTTAAGGTCTTCAAATAACACTACATATCGATTCTAAAATCGTAAATGTTAATAACTTTATATTAACATAAAGAAGTTGTTACAGAACATTCAATTATAAACTGTCAGGAGACTTAATAATCACTCAGATAAATTTAAAAGTTAATTAGCTTCGAAATGACCCACTCTTAATATAAAATATAACTAATTTATGAATTAGTTTTGACTAAGATGCCTTTGACAATAAAATATTAAAAGTTAATTAGTTTTACTGTTATAGTAAAGTTCAAAAGATTAAGTTGTTACATTAGTCACCCTATTGAATTTATAAGTATCCGATGTTTACTTTGCTTCATCTTCTTCAGCTTCCTTTTCTCCCCATTTACATTTACTGTCGAAATTCAACAAATATTTTGCTTTCTTTTACTTGGTTTATATATTGTATATTTTTTTCTCTTTTTTTTCATATATATTTGCTCATTCTTTTACTGAGCCTAAACAACACATTTCTTTTTTATCCTTTTGTACTTTTCCTTTATTATTTTCCTACCTTCATTCTAATTGGATCTCTTGGCCTTATATTTCTTTCGTTTTAATTACAACTAAATAAATCCCCATGCAAGTTTTTTTTCATAGGATCTTCCGCTTTAATTATGAGCCCAAAACATTCTATCGTTATTATTCTCTCCTCTCCTTTTTTAAAGATCTGATTAGGTATATATTAAAAAATAGATAATTCACTTATATGATTAAATTTGTTTTAAACTTACTTATTTTTCTCTAAAAACTATCCTAAATATTAATGACATATAGTGTTGTTCTTTTTGAATATTTTTATTCTTTTAATCTCTCTCAATAAAAGAAGGTCTGATTATGCTTTTATTAATAGAAATTTAAGATAAATGTAGCTTTGGACTCTTAAATTTAAAAAAGAAATAATCTTTAATATTTGAAAAATATTATTTTAATTTTCAAACACTAATATTAGTGGACTAAAATTATTTTAACCCTCAAAGTTATTGTTTAACTACTAAAATCATACTTTTGAAATTTGAAAAATATGAATTGAAAATTACCTTCAATTTTTTCTACATGTTGAGTTTGCATGGGCTAAAACCGTTATGTGGTCATTCTATGCTTTGAAAACCAAACCATTCGGGACATCACAAGGTTTACTGGTTAAACTTGTCATATAGTTGAACGGTGATTGAAATTAGTATTAATAAATAAAACAATATAAAATAATATACAAAAATAACATTAAAAATATAATATCATAACTTCAAAAAAAATTAAAAATGAAAAAATAACTTTCAAAATTTGCATAAAAATTAAATATTTTCATAGTATTTAGGTTTAAGGTTCAACAGTACATAATAATATCATTTAAAAATAAATGGTTTCTAAAAAGAAATACAAAATAAATGTTCAAGTTTTCCAGTTTTTGATCCATTCAATTGGAGATCGGATTTGAAAGTGTAATGGACCAAATACTATAGAACAATTCGATTGGAGATTGAGTCTGTAATTCTAAAAGGCCAAACACTAAATGAGTTAATCGATTTTTCGATTCAACTGGTCGGTCTATTTCTCAAAACAAAGCTACTTGTTATCATCCATTGTCCTTTTATAACTTTTTTTTTTTTCATTTTGGTCAGAAAACCGTTAGCCATCATTTATTCTCATTTTTTCTCTTTTTATATCTTAGATAATTGACACCTATTATAAAAATAAATGAATAAATAAATAAGCTGCATGCCTATTACCAAAATGTGACAAAAATCCAAGTGATCTTAATCAAATATCAAGCATGTGAAACTTGTCCATTACTCTGACGTTGAGTTTCTTGACTTGGAAGGAATTTATGGAATATTCAAAGCGAATGATTCTTGATGAATATCTTGAGATGACAGGAGTTCAGCACATAAAACCTGCTATTTCAGACAATTTCTTTGGTAGTTTCAAGAAATTGGAATTTGATGCAACATGCAATAGAACTATTTTAATTCCATCTCATGTACTTCCTTACTTGAAGAACTTAGAAGAATTGAATGTGCATAAATCCGATGTAGTGCAAGTAATATTTGGCACCGACGAGATTGAGGTTGAGACAAAGGAAATAATCTTTGGTTTGGAAAAGCTTACTTTAAAACACTTGTCAAATTTAAAATGTGTATGGAAGGAAAATCTAGAAGGAATTGTCAGCTTTTCCAATTTGCAAGAAGTGGAGGTTGATGATTGTGGAAGCCTAGTAACATTGTTCCCTTTATCACTTGCCAAAAATCTTGGGAAGTTGGAGACACTTGATATACAGAAGTGTGAGAAAATGGTAGAAATAGTTGGAAGGGAAGATGACATGGAACATGGAACGACAATTGAATTCCCTTGTTTATGGTATCTAAATCTTGAAAACATGCCATTGTTGAGTTGCTTTTACCCTGGAAAGCATCATCTAGAATGTCCCTTGTTAGATAGGTTATATGTGGAATGTTGTCCTAAGCTGAAGGTATTCCGATCAAGCTTTGATGATGATAATAAAAAAGAAGCTTTAGAGACTCCAACTAACTTACTACAACAACCTTTGTTCTCGATTGAAAAGGTAATGAAGCATTATAATTTAACCTTTTGTGTTTCCTTTCCTTTTCTCTTTATAGTATCGAACTAACATCAACACATCGTCTTTTGAATTGTTTTGACTTCAATTGTCAGGTTTCTCCCAAACCGGTGGGATTGACACTCAATGAGGAAAACATTAAGCTAATGAGTGATGCTCGTTTGCCAGAAGACCTTCTTTGTAAATTAAACTATCTTATACTATCCTTTGAGGATGATAACAATAGGAAAGATAGTTTACCTTTTGATTTCTTTCACAAGCTACCCAATTTAGAATCTCTTAGAGTACAAAAATGCTTTGGTCTGAAGGAGATATTTCCCTCTCAAAAGCTTCAAGTTCACAACAAAGTACTTGCTAGATTGAAACAATTATATTTGCGGGAATTAAGTGAGTTAGAGTCTATAGGTTTAGAGCACCCGTGGGTACAACCATTCATCAATCTTACAGGGTTATCTGTGAAGTTCTGTGAAAAAATGGAATATTTATTCACATTTGCAACACTCAAAAGTTTGGTGAAACTTGAGACTCTAAGCATAAAGAAGTGTGAATCAATCAAAGAAATTGTGAAAAAGGAGGATAAAGATGGTTGTGATGAGATAGTATTTGTACGGTTGAGATCAATTAAGCTGAATTCCTTACCAAAGCTAGTAAGCTTTTATCCAGGGAATGCCACTTTGCAATGCTCATATTTGAAAAACGTGATGGTAGCTGAATGTCCCAATATGATAACTTTCTCTCAAGGAGTCATTAAAGTGCCAAACTTTTTGAAGATTCAAACATCAAAAGATTCTGATTCAACATTTCACGATGATCTTAACACAATGATCCAAAAGTTGTTTCACAATCAGGTAAGAACTCATTAATAATATTTTAGTAATAGAATGATGTTATATATCCTAAGTCTTTTCTTCACTCTTGATACTTTTAGAATGAAGCTCATTGGTGCATGTCCGTTATTTTGATGCAATCTGTTATTTTCCAATACTCAATGAATTTTAGATATAATAAAGTGTGTGTTGTTAATGTTCACAGATTTCGTAATTGAGAAGATAGAACATGGAACATTCAGAAGATAGTGTCAAACAGTGTATTCCTAGCACTTTTCGTAATTGAAATTGAAAGTTTTTTTTTCAATATAATATCAAAACTTTCATAGTAAATTGAGTAAGATCTCATTATAATCTTTGTCCTACGAACAATCCCAGGTTCTTTATAAAATCTTTTAGCTTAAAAAAAACCTGAATCTTTTATATAAAGTTTTTCCTATTAACTCACTATTTTTCATATATTCAGGTAATCCATCAGTCATGATGACAGTAATGAGCGTTTGGAGTTCTTCTTCCTGTACCATTTGGTAAGTATATATGTATTCCTGCATGTCAACCATACTGCAAATTCACTTCCCTTTTAAATCTTAATAGTGTTTGATATTTTATTCACCGTAATTTCCCTTTCTTCATATTTATATACAACACTAGAAAATGAAATTAATGACTAAATAAAACAGAATAGAAATATTAGTCGCATTCAACGATTCACAAAGTTCAAAATTCCCAATGTTATATTTTCAATAATATATTGCAAAGATACAATCGCATTTTATATGTCCAAGTTGGAGAGCACTTACCAATTAATGCCACACCCAAAATTATATATTTTCTTTCGTTGTATACATAAATTTGAAAAGAGTAGTTATATATTTTTAGGTATAACTATACTCTTAATTCTATTATTATGATTGTGTGAGATTTATTTATTTTGTTTCAAATTTAATTGCAGTTATACATTAAAAGTAATACAATAAAATTCGTTCATTATAAATTTTTGTATCTCTCGAAACAATTAAATTCTCTCTTTCTTTTTATATCAACATTGTGAAAATGATTAATCTTTTAAAATTATTTTCTAGCGGAAATTCATTAATTTTGGGTAAAATGCATATTTTATCCAAAATTAGCAACTTATATATGTTTCTCATTGCTCTTTGAGATATTTACATTGTAAATATCTTCAAAAGTCATATTCATTATATTGTTAAATTACTTCTGTCTCATATATCATAAATATTCCATTGTTTAATGAGCTTAAGTAGAAATGCTTATTAAGGAGACAGAGAGTGCAAAAGCAAGAAAAGGATTATTCTATTATATTGATTAAAAACAGAGAGCATAGAGTTATGTAATGAAGAATATAACTCATAAAACACCTATCAGTTATACAAACAGATTACACTGTGTAATACCTTCCCTCAAACTCATACAAACAGATTACACTTTGTATTACCCCTTAAAATTATTGTGAGATATGGATGATGAAAAATTAAGGATATGTCCGTTTTGATATTCAGTTTGAAGAAAGATATTGACGCTATACTAAAAAAATATGATAACGGGAATGATAAGTTAGGAGAATGGTCCATAACTTATATTCAATATCTACTAATGTTCCATTTAATTTTCGTTACTAATTATTATTTCCTATATTTAATTAAAAGATAAAAATTATAATAAAACTCAAAGACTCTTGAAAATAATATCAATGAACAACCATAAGTTTATTTCTAGTAGTGTAGCAAAGGAAGATCTTGAAACTGGTTTGGCTAAGATGTCGACAACTTCACACATAGCTGAAATATGAATCAACTGAATGTGATGTTGCTGGATATGATCACAAACAAATTGAAGGTCGATTTCAAAATGCTTGAACTTGGAATACATCAATGGATTTGAAGTTATGAGAACAATAACTAAATTATCATAATAAACCTTTGGTATTCCTCCGTTGATGTGAAGTTCAGCAAGAAGAGACTATATTCAGAGTATCTTAGTAAAAACAATAGTCGCACTTCTGCATTCAGCCTTGGTGCTGCCACAGAGACTGCCTTTTGTTTTTGGGAGTGCCAGATGAGGTTAGTTCCAAGATAAATGCAGAAACATATTGTGGATTTTATATCTTCTATGTTAGTGGCCCAATATACTGCGCTGAAACCGATGATGGATCAGAGGATGGCTATTAGAGCAAACCATGTTTCATTGTGTCAAAGAGATATCTCATAATACGCTTGACAACAATCCAATGATGTTGCTGAGGGGAATGCGTGAACTAACATACTTTATCAACATAGAAATATATTTCTGGTCTTGTGATTGTTAAGTATTGTAAAGTACCTACAATGGAGCGATAAAGAGTGACATCTTCAACAGTAGGATCCATCATGAGTAAGATGAAGAGAGGAGATCATAGGACTTGGCTGAGCTTTTGAACTTAACATATTCGCTTTCTGTATATTATCATCGACATATTTGGTTTGGGATTGTAGACAACAACTCTCTATTGTAAAAAAAACTTGATTCACCTATGTTGTTGTCGTCTTATTCATACAATCAACAATACAATCTATAAACCTACAATTTTCTAACAGTTGTACTCAAAATAGACAAAAACAACTATAAACAGCTAACTCATTAACTACCCAGACTCCAACGGCTAGGACATTAGGTACCCATAACCACTAATTACCCACAACGGCTAATACATTAAAATTTATAACAAACCAACAAAATTCTCCCATAAACTTAAATGTCTCTTTTGTTTTTCATCTCCGTTCTTCTATTCTTTATTCAAGCTTCCCATGTGTAGTAACTCTTCTCAGACCATGCTTGCTTCTTTCATTAATAGTCGATTTCTTCTCTTTCTTCATGATTGACTACACTCTTACTTTGTCTGTGGCTGACTTATATTTCGCTTTCACTATGGCCAACTTGTTCTTTGTTCTATCAGTAGCTGACTTGTTCTTTGCATTCTCAGTGGCAGACTTGTTCTTCTCTTTGGCTAACTTGTTACTCGTCGGGTCCTTGTCAACAGGCAGAGTTCTTTTTGAGAGATTGAACCACTCCTATGTATTATTGCACTCAATTGCACCAATCTCTTCATTCATTTCATTTCTCCACTTCTTATCTTGCACCTCAAGTGCAACTCTCATATCCTTCTCAGCTTGCAATTGTTCTTACAATCTTAAAACTTCTTGTTCAAGTTCCAATTGTCTCTTATGCAAATCCTGCTTTCTTCTTTCTAAGCTTACTTGTAAATCTACATTGCCTTTAACCTCATTTCCAATTCTCTGTTGCAAATCAACTTTTGCAAGTGTTAACCTTCGAGCAACAAGCTCGTCTTCACACATGTCCAAGCTATCCAAGTTGTACAAATGCACCCATGAGGTTTCCAAACACCTCATTGAGATATACGAGCTCTCCATTGATCATCGACTTATTTGAGCTACCTAGGCTCCCCACCGAGCTTTCCAAGATGTTCACTTATTCCATCGAGATATCTAGATTTCTTACCGAGCTATCCAAATTTCCCATCGAGCTATTTGAGTTATTCACTTGCTCCACCATCTTGCTTGGGCTATTACATATTTTTTGACCTCTCTATCTTACTCGATTGCCTTGTCGAGTTCTCCACTCGCTCAGTTCCCAAGCTACGTCTCACCATCAACAATGACGTTTCTTCTTTAACCTTTTTTGTGAGGTTGATCGTGTCTTCTTTTCCATTAAATGGACAATTTTAAATTTTTAGCAAAATATTCGACCTTACCGTAATTGAAACACTTATATCAGTAACGCTCCTTTGCATAATGACCATACATGTCATACTTTGAGTTTCTCAACCGACCTCCTCTCCATGGCCCACCTCCTCTTTCGCACCAATTTTTTCCAGATTGTTCTTTCTCTTCTTCTTGTCCTCGACTTCTATTACTAGGACCACTTCCTCCACCTCTTCAATCTCGTCCTCTCCCATGAGTGTTCTGAGTCTCTCCCTTCATTTGGAGTAGTTAATCAAGTGGCTTCGCCCTCTTCTTCTTCTTCTTCCACATAACTCTAAAGGGACCCAACAAGCTTTTCAACCGTGAACAATGATAAGTCTTTAGATTCCTCAATTGCACAAACCACATTTTCGAAATCGTTAGTTAACGACCTCAAAATCTTCTCCACAACTTAGCTAGTGGGTACCGTCTCTCCATTCTGCCAAGTTGGTTCGCCACGGTTTCAACCTGAGTTATGTACTTGGCTTCTCCTTCGGCCTCCTTAAAGGGGTCATGGTCTTCAATTCACCCTTGAGTTTTTGAAGTTAGACTTTCTTCACTCAGTCATTCCCTTTATATGCCTTCTTTAGTATATCTCACGCTTCTTTTGAAGATTTGGCACTTGCAATCTTCTCAAAGTTGGACTCGTCAACAGCTCAGTACAATATGTACAAGGTTGCCTTGTCCTTGACACATACTACTTTCAATGCATTCAATTGGGCATTCAATCAATTTGTGGTGTTTGTTGGCTCTTTGTGACTATTTTCCACCACCTCCCAATTGTCTTGGGAACCAAGAAGGGCCTTCATTTGGAGACTCCAATTGTCATAGTTGACCGTCTTTATCAACTTGGGTAGGGACACACTTTTTGTAAGATTGACCATCTCACTCTCTATTTTTCAAACACTCAAACATTGAAGCACTCAAGCTCTTTACCTCTCCTTTTTCTTCCCACTAGCTAATTGGCACATCATCCAGTTTGTAGACAACAACTCTTTACTATGAAAAAAACTTGATTCACTTATGTTGTTGTGTTATTCATACAATCAATAATACAATTTATAGACTTACAAATTTTTTATAATTGTACTTTGAACAAACAAAAATGGCTATAAACAACTAACTCATTAACTACCCAGACTCCAACAGTTATATGTTTCCACATCAATGTTTGGCCCACGAGCTAGCCTTAATAGAGTTTCAGAAATACTTGGAGTCGCATAAACCTTTTTCTTAAACTATGCTAAGAAAGTTTTGTTATGTTTATTAAGTGACCATTTTTCACTCATTCGTGGGTGCGCAGACTTGATTTCATCAATGTGTTGCAAAATGTAAGGAATCACATCGATGATGTTGTTTAAGACGTACAAATGAGCTTGATCAACTTTTATTCTACTAACACTTTCAATCTTCACTCCTCGAACACCCTTACCTTCACATTTAGCTTCATGTCTACTCTCAAGAACTCCTACTGGTTCACAACTTGGCAGATAACTTTAGAAGAATTCAATGATTTCTTTTGCAATGTACCGCTCTATAATTGAAGCTTCCGATCAATAGTGATTCTTGACATATCCCTTTAAAATCTTCATGTATCTCTCAACTAGGTACATCTACCTCAAGAATCTGGCCCACATAATTGAATTTCCCTCATTAGATAAACTATCAAATGAACCATGATATTGAAAAATAAGGTTGAAAAATACATTTTCAATTGATACAATAGTCTAATGGCCTCACTTTCCAAATCATCTCACCCTTAAGCGTTAATAACTTTCTTGCAAATTGCATTAAAAAACATGCTAAAATGTGCTAGAATACCTTTAACAGAAACAGGTAAGATGACACGAACAACTACTGGTAAAAGGTTTTGCATCAACACATGACAATCATGGGACTTTAAGCCCACTAACTTTAAATCTTGTATAGAAGAAACAAGGCTATTAATATTTGAAGAGTAGCCTTATGGAACCTTCACACTACTTAAATACTTATAAAAAATTTGTTTTTCTCTTTTAGAAAGAGTGTGACAGACTGGGGGCAAGTAAAGGCATCTTTCAATTGATTGTGGATATAACTCAGATTAAAGGCTCATGCCAGCCAAATCTTGTCGTACTTTTACTCCATCTTTTGTCTTTCCTTTTATGTGTAGTAAAGTCCCGATGACACTATCACATACATATTTTTCAATGTGCATCATGTCTATACAATGTCGTACATCAAGTTTACACCAATAGAAAAGATTAAAGAATATTGATCATTTCTTCCAAATATTTTTCTCAAGTGTCTTCTTTTTATGTTTTTCGAACACAGTGTCAATGTTTATCACTTGGTTGTATACTTGCTCACAATTGTGGGGTCTCAACACAACTTCATCCTTAGAACGTCCATTAAATGCTTTTTGCATTCTACAATAAGACTGATTTTGAGGAAGAAATTTTCAATGTTTTATATACACATTTTTCTGACCATGCTTCAATTGAATATAACTCAGGTTTTCTTCAAAAATGAGACATGCAAAATGACCTGTAGCCACTCACGTTTCCATATGCTAGGAAATCATTTACGGTGCAAAATAACATTGCATGCAAACAAAATGTTTCTTGAGAATATGAATCAAAGACCTTGACGCCTTCTTCCTACAACATTTTCAAATCATCTATTCATATCTTTAGGTATGCATCAATGTCATTTCCAGGTTCTCTAGGACCCGATATCATCACAAACAACATATATTTTCTCTTTATGCACAATAAAGGAGATGGATTGCAAATCATCAACAAAATTGGCCATGAACTATGGTTGTTACTTAAGTTCCCATAAAGATTCATACCATCTGTAGCAAGTCCAAGTATTAAGTTTCTTGGTTCTACACCAAATTTTGGAAATGTTTACCAATCTTCTTCCATTGTGGGGAATCAGCTGGGTGTTGAAGAAGATTATCACACTTTTTTCATCGATGTGCCATTTAAGGTTCTTCGCATCTTTTTAATGGAAAACAATCGTTTCAACCTAGGTATTATAGGATGGTCTTCCAAAGACATGAAATGAAAGTGATCACTCATGGCCACAATCAAGTTTTCATTTGGAGAGCAACACAAAATGATCTCAACCGAAAGTTTATCAAATTTATGCATAAACTTTAATGTACAGATTTATGAGAAATAACTTTTTCTAACTATTCGATCGGAAAATTCAAGATTTAATACAAGTGATTAAAAGTTAAATCATTTGTACTAAATCTCAAATGTGAACTAAAGTTCACTCAATGTTTAACTATCATTATAATAAATCTTAATACAATTAAAATTATTTAAACATACAAATCTAATAATAAATATAAATTTCATTCTACAAATATTTTAAAAATGTAATAAAAAATAAAATATCAAAACATACACTAAAAATTTGTCTAATATAAAAACAATAATGATAAAGACAAAATATAACCAATACCACATATAAGGAACAAGAGACAAAGTGCAATTAGAATTAAATACAATTTAATCAAATCAAATTCCTAAAAAAATTTGGCTAACTATATGCAAAATGTTGTATCCGAAAATTTGGAAAAGGAAAACACCAAAATCACATCAGTGCGATGATATCGAAAACCAAAATCTAAAAACTAATAGTGAATATTTGAGGGTGGTGTCACAATCGAAGTGAAGGAGTTGACGCCAGTGAGGAAGAAAAGAGAACTTGTCAAGAGAACTCGTCACTGTTCAAAAATAATGTTCATGCACAAAAACAATCTATCAAAATGAAAGAAAATCATACCCAAAGCATCCAAGCAACATTCATTTGCGTTAAATGAAGCTAAAATTACTTTTGGTGGTGGTCGCACTTGTCGCTAGAATAGTTTAAAGGGTTGAGAAGAGAGAGCGCTAAGAAAGAGTGGAAGGGAAATGTTCTCTTGTGCTGTTTTTTAATTCATAAAATACCGTCGAATACTCTAGGGGACCGATGTCATATCACATTAGACGTCGGACAAGTAGGGGGACCAACGTCTAATGGGTGTATAATATTACTTTGGCACTGCATTTTTTAATGATTTAAATAGAATTAGGCGTCAGTCCTTGGGACCATCTGACGTCCAATGTGATATGACGTCAGCCAATTGACTCTTCGACATCATAAGCACTAGTGTAGTCAAGGGAAACGACAGCGGTTATTTTCACACATAGCCAACGATTCCAAAACTTAGGCATATACAGGCGAGGCAAAAAGTCTACCCCTTTTTGCCTCGATTGTAGACCAAAGCAAAAAAGATAAACTTTTTTGTCTCGGTTCTAAGATGACGAAGTAGTAGGATTTTCCTTTTTTCTTTATTTTTTTAAAAGGACTTTTTGCCTCGGTTCTCCTTGAACCGAGGCGGTATCTTGGACTTTTCCAGATTTGTACCCTCGTATCTTTTTCTGCAAAAAATGAAATAATTTTAATTTTCTTTTAAATTAAGTGATATTTTTCACTCAGTTTTATCTCTCTTCTGTTTTTCTCGTTTCCCTCACTTTCTTTGATTGTCTTGTCTTATTGTCTTATAATCCAACAAGATTATGTCTCCCAAATTATAGTTATCAAGGAATAAAAATAAAAATTCTAACTTTTGTGGTAAACTCGCAGCAAAATGAAATATATGCAAATGTTTGCAAATTTCACGGTTACTATATAATAACTCATATGAATGACAACTTTTACAACTTAATCATTTTATTGAATAAAATAATATATAACATATTAAAGAAATTAAATAATTTAAAGGTTCATGAACATGTGATATAATTATAATAATGGCTTTTCTAATATAATAAACAGTAAATTGTTTATAAAAATAATGTGAAGCACAAACATACCAATTAATTTAATTCTATGAAAAATATAAACTAACCATTATATTAAAACTTGGTTTAATACCCCTTATGGTCCCTATTTTTGTCAAGTATGTTCGATTTGGTCCCAGTTTTTTTTTTTATTTAATGTTGTCCTAAAGAATGTAATTTTTGTTCAATTTAGTCCTTTTTGCAAACGACGTTTCAATTGTTAACGACCATTGTTGCAGCTGTGCAATCTTCTTCTGAGATGGCATTTAACTTTTGCCACGTCACCATTCGTTTTCAGGTAGTTTTTCCTGATGTGGTGACACATCCATCGATGAACCTAGTAGTTGGTCTTGGGAAACACTTTCCTTCGAAACAAAACCCTTTCCATGCCATTGCTGGGTTGTGCTGTAATGCTTCAGATTTTCTCTGCTTCTACTCATCCTTATTTTGCTACTCTTTTGCTTAAGTTTTCCCTCTTTGCCAACTTTTGGTACAGGTGTTTCAAACTCAACAAAAGACAAGCCCAAACTATCTTGCTTACTAGTAAACACAAATCCCTCCTTCTCCTTAACTAGGTTTAACTTCTCAAATTTCTCCAACAAATTCGCTCCCATTTCACATTTTCCAAATGTAGTCACAATCTCCAAACTAGGTTTAGCATCAACTTTACTCTTGTGAATATTACTACCAACAGAGTCATTCACATTCAGATTCTTCAACTGACATAAAACTTCATGAGTTGAGTTCTCAGTAGCAGCATTATTACATCTTCCTTTTCTTAATGTTCAATTTCTTCCTCAGGTCATTCCGTAGGTCCGATTCGCTAAAACCTGTTCCACCTTCATTTACAATCTTCAACTTGTTCATCTGTTCAGAGACCGAGATTTTGTCAACACGCGAAGAAGTATTAGTAGCGAACACAAACTTCCAATGGCATGCGGCGTCTAAACCTTCACGGATTTTGAGATTCCGAAATCGATTGTCGATTGGCGACATTGGCGGTAGCACCGTTGCGAAATGGGTTGAAAACGGGGCGTTGTTGGGATTCCAAACCTAGACGAATCTGGGCCAGGACAGGCCCAAAACGGAAGAGGTGCTACTGAACGTGAAACCTGAGGTTGGGGTCGTCGCGTTCGCTTTTGGATTCGAAAACCTATTATCGTCACTAGCGTTGGGCAATTCCATTGGTTGGCTCGGTCGTTTTGGATTTTCGATAATCCAAATCAAGGACAAAGGAGGTGTGGTGCCCTAGTGAGACGGAGCAAGTCGCTGGAGACGCATCATAATCATCGAAGTAGTGATTGAATCGACGATTCTTCTTTGTCGGGTTTCAGTAATCATTGGAATGCAAAGCAACAAAATATGTCTACTCTAAATTCAAAATTAATAGCAGCTAATAATTAATTTCTACGATGGCGGTGGCGGTGGCTTTAGGGTTCGGTGGCGGCGCTAAGGTTAGAGAGAAAGTAGGGTTTCCGTTTCTGTTTGGGCTGAAGATTGAAGAAGATGGTGATGTGGCAGAAGTTAAATGTCATCTCAGAAGAAGATTGCACAGCTTGAGCAATGATCGTTAACGATTTAAACGTCGTTTGCAAAAAGGACTAAATTGAACAAAAAATACATTCTTTAGGATAACATTGAGCAGGAAAAAAAATTGGGACTAAATCGAACGCATTTGACGAAAATAGGGACCATCAGGGGTATTAAGCCTTAAAACTTTCATCCAAGTTAGATTGGTAAAATTTAATTTTCATAAAATGTTGATAATAATGTATGTTTGTCGAGAGATCAACACTTCCTGTCAACTAATCCCATCCTAATTACAACTCCAAAAACATACTCGGCAATATGAGTAATGGTAGCCCTGCTTCACCAGCAGCCCCAAACAGTCAGCACACTCAGTTGCCATGGTTCCACAACTCTCAAAGCAAGTGGTGCAATCAGTCCACATACAAAGAGTGCCAGGAAAATGACAGTCTGCACAAACTCTGCAACAACATCATTCAACACAAAAAGTTAAACTTTTGAATCACAGACTTGCTTCTTCATACACAACATTGCAAGTTCCTCCTTTTCAGCTTAGCATAAGCAACCATGATTAATTAGAAACTTAATTTATATATCTTTGAGTAAAAGTTCTTAAAAGAAGGATCTGAAATATAGCCTAAATTAAATCTTATATATTGCACTCCTAGCAAAATTTTTGGCATCCTAAAATGAAACAAGAAAACAAGCATTATAATGAAGCCTTATGAAGATGCTAAGAGTTCCATTATGTGTTCTAACAATGACAGAGGCTTTGGAATATGTAAAATCAAGATTACTACCCAAGTTGACAGCAACAAAGACATAACTCTCTACAAGGTTGAGCTAAATCATTGCGAACTCTTCGTTTATAACAAGTAATGAAGCACCCAGATAAGCCAAGTAGTGTGAAAAATAATAGAGCTCCTGCATTAGAAATTACCAACAAAAAATTAACCAAAACCAATATCTTTTTGACTTTGGAACAACGAAACATTAAACTCAAGGCAATGGACTAAATAATTCACAAAAGAAATATTGCATTACCATGTTGATGACACAATTAAAGTTAATCGCAATTTACCACATATGTAGTAAAAGCTCATTTCACTATCAAAACCCCAGAGAAGACGAAGCCAATATTGTTGATAATCATCAATTAAATAAACCAAATATGTTAGTGATGCAATGACCTGCATAAGCATTGAAGGGGTTGAATCAGATTAGCTATACGCACTCACAAAGTACAAATGGACAAGTATATACATGGCTAGACAAATAGAAACAAATCACCTACAAGTTGAACAGACAGAAAAATAAGCAGAATGTCTTTGGTGACAGAAAAACTGAAATTTCAGGTTACGCCATTTCCTATCAGCAGCAACATGAACACGCAAATGGTAAGGAGCCTTTCCTGTTGTATAATGAGCAAAGGCAAACCCTTCCTGAGGTGGCGGATGACCGTGGAAGAACGACGTTGGATCTAGCGGGGGAGATTCTAAAGGCGACGCCGAAGGGGAATGTTGCAGTTCGGGCTCAAGATTGGGCTTTAGAGTGGTTAGGGTTTTGGAAGGGGCTCCGTTCGAGTACGCCAAGTTTGAGTGGGTGAAGGAGCTTGTAAGAGACTACGAGGTGGCAGAGGCTTCTGACTCGTTTCCTCGTAGAACCGAGGCAATATAGTGGGTCAGCAGCGTTTTGTGCCTCGGTCTCCTGAATAACCGAGGCAATATATTCCCTTACGAGGTATATAATGTCTCAAATATTACAGTTTTCCCACCGCATTCTTATATGCTTCAGTTTTCCAAAAACCAAAGCACAATGGACGATTTAAAATACAGATTTTGCACTAGTGAAGGATACAAGAAAGGTCTTTTCAGGAAGATTTTATTTAATTATTTAAAAATTATTAGACGACTAGTTGACTATTCGACGTCTAATGCATTATGACGTTGGCTCTTTGATTGTCCGACGTCAAACTCTTCGAAAACATTCTTTTCCAGCTAGTTTTTTAAAATTTTTAATAAGAATTAGACTTGAGTTCCCCTTGAGCAAACATATGAAGGACATATGACGTCGCTCTATGAAAGGTCCAATGTTTAATTGGTCATTTTATTTAAAAAAAAATATCACTAATCATTTTTTAAGTTAACTATTTTTTAGTTGAAAGTTAACGTTGAATATTAGACGTTAAAAACCCATTTATAGTGGAGTCACTTATCTATCCAAGAACTTCATCAATTTGAGTCGCCGAATGGTGGCAAGAACTTATTGGTGTCAAAGAAGAAAATTGTCATCATCAAGTTTTAGAGAAATTGGGATATGAAAAGTATGAGGAAAAAAATTGGAAGAGGAAGGAAATGAATCAGAGTTGATAGTGGCGGAAGATGACGAACTCATGGAGAAAATTTTCGCTCTAAATACCATATAATTAAGGAGAAAGAGGCAAAAGGGTGCAAAAGGAACAAAATATTTATTTTATTATTAGTGATTAAAAACAGAGAGAAGAAGACTTATATAAAGAAGAATATAACTGAGAAAACAATTATCAATTATACAGACAGGTTAACCTATGTAACAATGCTCACAAACCAACCGGGTATTTATAATAACTAGTTTAAAATAAGCAAAAGATAAGTATGATGAATTTCGTTACATGAAAAGTAAAGTATGGAGACCCGTGTTTATTCATTTCTCTTAATTGTCTCTCTTATTTAATAAGTGGAGACACATTAAAAGATAAGATCGGACATTAAATCTCAAAACAATAAAAAGAATTCTTTTTAAAATACTTAGGATTTCATTTGAATAAATTAGGTTGCCAACTACACATGGATCACTGTAAATATAAGAAATACAGTAAGAGTATGCTGTTTTACCAGATACCTTTTCATAACTATTTACAAGGGACTGTATGCTCCATCAGAATGGTTGAATATAATTCTCATTTATTGTCATTGCATGAATTTGATTACTTATTTGAAACAAATTAGTTAAGCTTCTGTACATATAATTGTGCTTTTATTTATATTTTTTTGTTAGGTTAGCTGTGATTTCCGCATTGCATTCTCAGAGGCGGAGGGAACAATGATGATACAAATATCATGAACAAAAGTTTATTCTAAGTCTCTTTTTTGTTGTTTGAAATGCTTGAAATACAAATATACATGGCCATCTATTGTATGGGATTAAGTTAGTTATATTCTGTATGCATGTTAGTCCTGAACTTAAAGTACTTTGAAGATTGAACTTCGTAACAATGTCATGTCTGCAACACCTTAAAAATGTGTTTGAATTGAGACTTTAAGATCATCCATTATTTACTGCTTTTAGGAATTTAGTCCTTTATTTTTAATTTTCTACCCCTGTTATTTTTAAGTTTTATATTCTTTGTATATTTTGGGGGTCATGGCTTTGGAAGCGGTGGGCAGGGATATATTTGTATTTCATCACAGAGAGATATATCTCTATCAGGTTTCAAATAGACCTGCGTGAGGGTGACTGCGAGTAAAATGTTAGGAAAAGGCAATGTACTATAGTTATATATTCGAAGTTGCAGAAAGGTCATGTTATTGAAGGTGGTGAGAACCACCAAAGGTTTGATAACTTGAGGCTGTGAATTGAATTAGGTGTTAATTATTGTAGTTATCTCATACCCTTGTGGAGACTAAGTAAGAATATAAAGGAAAGGAGAGGAAGAGTAAACGAGATAAGGGATAAGCTGTACATATTACTTATCCGCAAAAATGGATATTTGTAAAAACGATGTGGCTTATATTATTATTTTAACCGTTGTTGATAAAGAAACATGAGCTCTCATGGGGGTGTCTTCTAGGATAATAATGTCAAATGGTCAAATGGATTCTGTGAGAGTGTATGTTCTATGATATCTGTCATGTATTTTCGTAATGCCTTATGTTTAAGGGAGTAGAATGGACTGCCGAAAATACGTTAGTTTTTGGATCTGTCTTACTCCTTGTTATCTATTAGAAAGCTGGTTTTGTGGGGTTGAGTTAGGCTTTAAACCCACTTTCTAACATGGTATCAGAGAAGGTTCTCTGATCTTCTTCCGGGGTCTTTGCTGTCTGCCGGCGGCCGGCCGCCATGGCCACCGGCAGCCCCTAAAATTTCAATAGGCAGCCCTTTCTCTTTTTCTTAAATCTGTGCCACAGTCAGCACCAGTGTAACCAGTCGTCTCTATCGTCGACCATCGCCGCTATCCACCACCGACCACCGCTGCAGTTTTAGCCGGTAACCTGCGGATCTGGACCGTCTCTTCGAGCGACGGCCAACCACGCCGGTTTCGAGAGCCACTTCTCAATCACGCGCCGCCACGACCATCAGATCTCTCCCATCGTCGCCGACCGCCGTCACAGTTTCGATCGGTGACCAGCGGATCTAAAGCGTCTCCTCGAGCGACGGCCAACCCCGCCGGAGTGAAGACCAGACTCCTCTCCACGCGCCTCCATCTGTCGCCTTCCTTCAGTCAATCTCGGGTGCGTGTTTGTCACGTGCCACCGTCTCGCTGGCGATCGTCACAGTTTCGACCGTTGTCCAATGGATCTGGACCATCTCTTCAAGCGCGACCTAACTCTGGTGGTTGCCGTCTCTGTCTCGTCCGCATGCGCCGTCACGCGCCTCCTCTCTTCGGTAGATCTCGGACGCGTGTTCATCACGCGCCGCCTTCTCGGCGTCGGCACCAAACCACGCCGCTACCGGTCTTCTCGCCGGACCTCTCTCTCTGTTCAAACTATCCAGAGAAGCCATTGCTGCCATCTTCGTCTGTCTTCGTCTCCGCCGTTGATGGTCCAAGCACGTTTTCCGTTGTCCAGGCGTCGTTTGCCGCTATCCAGGCGTCGTTTGTCGTTGTTTGACATCGTTTGTCGTTGTTTGGTGCCATTTGTCGTTGTCCATCTAGCACTGTTTTGCCACTGTGAGGAGTTGTAGAAGTTTGTCACCATCAACTTCTGTTTTCGAAGTCGTTCGTCATTGTCTGTCGCTATCCGCTGTCGACCACTGTTCGCTGCCAACCACCGTCTATTGTCCTTCATTGCCATCTGCTACCACAGTTTAGTCCGACGACTAGTGATATGGATCGCCTCCTTGAGCGAGAGGGCTAGTTCACATCCTGGCGCCACCATGTGCGCCACATTTGTTCGACGTTCGTCTCTGCCATTGTCACATTTTCTCTGGCGAAGTTAGGGATTTTGTGCGTCATGAGGAGTGCGACCCATCCCTAGTCGTTGCCTCATTCTCATCTTGTCACGCACGACTTCTCTCCGATAAGCTTTCGACGCTTGTTTGTCACACGCCACCTTTTCGGTGTCGGAATCACATGACATCATTGTCGTTTGATGAATAAAAGAGACCATCAAGATCTTTCACCTTCACGATTTGTCATCGGCGGCGTCATCATTTTCGTCGTTTGTTGTGGGGGGGAGTATGCTTCCAACCACTGTAGGCCCCATCACCTCATCAGTTAGTGATGGCAGTCCCTGTAGTTTTGTTTCCACCAGTGGCGCGGAGCCTGATATGAAGAGCAGTTATGCCCAACTCCTTGCATCTGGTAGCAACATCTTGTGCTGCAAGCATAGCAGCATAAGGAGATGATTCATCTCTATCAGCTTTAACCTTCATCCCACCAGTGATACGGACAAGTGTTTCCCTTCCATACAAATCAATGACATGAATGAAGGTGTCATTGAAGGAGGCAAAGATGCGAGCGACGCCAAAGACATGCTCACCGTCTCTAACGGCTGGACCTAGAGTCACATTTTCTTCTTTTGGCTCTTTAACCTTTCTCCTCGACATGATTGTTGGTCCTCTGAAACAAACGGCCCCATCACCTCGTCAGTTAGTGATGGCAGTCCCTGTAGTTTTGTCGCTTCTAGCCACTACAGGCCCCATCATTCAATAATGGCAATTTAGTCCCTACAGGCTTCCAACCACTATAGGCCCCACCACCTTGTCAATTAGTGATGGCAGTCCTTGTAGTTTTGTTGCGTCCAGCCACTACAGGCTCCATCAGTCAGTGATGGCAATTTAGTCCCTACAGTGAGGGGGTTTCGCCTCTGTGTTGTTGTTGGTTCCTTTTTCTCACTAGATTTTCCGCAGTCGGCACCAGCACAGTCAATCGCCGCTGTACTACCGTCTCAGACAGACGCAATTGTGTCAGTTCTTCTTGTGCTAGAGTTTAGCCCGATCTTCTTGTGATACACTACTAAGTATCACCACTTGGGAGTTGTCCAGCAAAGAATTTTGGACCTCCAACATGTCTTTGGATCTTTGATGCCTTTGTTTCAGCATTGTAGCTTAATATTTTGTTTTGTTTTAGTAGTCTAGCAACTGTGATATTTCACATTTCCACCGTTCACACTAAGGGGGAGTACGTTTCCAAGACACTGCAAGTCACATAAACATGGGTGTAGTCCCTGTAGTTTTGTAGATTTCAGCTACTACTGTTGATTCCGTCACCCAGCCATCATCGATGAGGATTTAGTGTAGTCCCTGCAGTTTTGTAGCTCTTAGCTTTCAGCTACCACTGTTGATCTCGTCACTCATCCATTATTGATTGGGAATCAGTCCTTGCAGTTTATCATTGTCCACCACTGCTTTCCTTCATCCGCTTTTGAAGTTGATGTTTCACAAGTTGCTGTTAGTCCATCTATGTTTGCCTCACACTCTTGAAGACAAATAATCTAGTTCAACACTGCGCTCATCTATTCCAAGCTTAGTTTATACAATTTGTATGCTTCAGCTTAAGAGGGAGTGTTAGAATTATTGGTTATTGTGTTTAAGTTGTGTTTAAGTGTATGTGAGTTGTGAGTGTGTATGTGTTGTATCTGAGTGTGTGTGAGGTGTGTTCCATTCACTTAAACACAATAACCAATAATTCTAACATTATCAATCATATCGGAATGTTAGGGGTGGACCAAATTGAAATTCATTCATGTTTTAAACTTTGATTTAATTTGATGTGAAAACTAACAGAGAAATGATAAAGTGAAATGAATAGAACTTTAATCCTCATTATTCCAACATAACAAAAGAGTCACATAATGCTCAATATATATTCAGCATATCTTGAGCAAAACGAAAGAGAATAAAAAGGAAAAGAAATACAACCTGGTCACCACTCACTAACTGAAAATAAAATATCTTGCCAACTAATATAACAAACATATCAAAAGCACAAAAATGATATTTCTCACACTCTCCCTCAAGATGGGTGGTGAATGTTCAGCAAGCCCATCTTGAATAAATTAATGTTGAAAGGTCCGGGATAGAGTGGTTTAGTGAACATATCTGCCAGTTGATGCTTCGAAGGAACATGAGAAAGAACAATGAGCCCATCAAGAACCTTAAGGTGACAATCCACTTCAATATGCTTGATGAGTTCATGAAAGGAAGGATTCTTGGCCAGTTGAATGGCAGATTGATTATCACAAAATGTAGGGAAAGGAAGTGGAATTTGAAGACATAAATCATCCGCAACATATTTCAGCCATTGCAATTCACAAGCAACAAAGGCTAAAGCTTTATATTCAGCTTCAATAAGCTCCTAGACACGGTGGATTGCTTCTTTGATTTCCAAGATATAAGACAACTCCCATAAAATACACAATAACCAGTGGTGGATTTTTTAGAGATGCAACAAGTAGCCCAATCTAAATTAGAAAAAGCTTGAAGTCTGTGAGGATTGTTGGAAGGATAAAAAAGACCTAAGCCAAGACAACCTTTAAGATATTTCAAGATTCTGAAAACAGCATTAAGATGAAAGGATCTGGGCTTGGACATGAACTGACTAACTTGCTGGACAGTAAAAGAAATATCAGGTCGGGTGTTAGATACTACAGCTTACCAATTAATCTACTATAAGGAGTAGGGTCTGGAAGAAGATCATCATCATCATTCTTGAGCTTATCAGTAGGGTTCGAAGGATAAGGTGCTGGTTTGCAGCCAGTGAGACCAAATTCGGCTAAAATTTCTAAGCAGTATTTTCTTTGATTCAAGATAAGACCCTATCGTGATCTAGCAACTTCAAAACCAAGAAAATATTTGAGATTGCCCAAGTCTTTGATTCTGAATTCTTGATGTAAAAATTTCTTAACATCAACAATATTCGCCATGTTATCACCAGTTAAAACGATATCATCCACATAGATCAAAAGAGCAGTAAAAGAAGTAGCAGATTGTCTAATAAATAAGGAATGATCAGCGGGACTTTGAGAAAAACCATGAGAGATTAAGGAAGCTGTAAGTTTAGAGTTCCATTGTCGAGAAGCTTGTCGAAGCCCACATAAAGACTTGTGTAATTTAGAAACCAAATGAGGTTCCGAAAGAATCAATCCCGGGGGAGGTTTCACATAAACCTCTTCATCCAAATCACCACACAAAAATGCATTATCAAAGTCAAGCTGGTGTAAAAATCATTTACGAGAAATGACAATGGAGAGAAGAAATCTTATGGTTGTGATCTTCACAACAGGTGAAAAAGTTTCAAAGAAATCCATGCCTTCAGTTTGTGTGAACCCTTTGGCAACAAGACGTGCCTTATATCTCTCTATATCCCCAGCTGCATTCAATTTAGTCTTGTAGACCCATTTGCAACCAACATCTCTTTTCTTTGGTGGCAATCGGACCAATGACCAAGTTTTATTCCTCTGGATAGCCTGAATTTTCGCAAGCATGGCCTACTGCCAATGAGCATGTTGACAAGCCTCTTTAAAAGAAGAAGGCTCAATGATGGTAGATAAAGACATGCAAAAAACTGTGTGAGAGTTAGAACATTTGGAATATTACAAGTATGATTGTAAAGGATAAGTTGTGCAACAAGAAGTAGGAGTAAAAGAAACAGTGGAACAATCATAATCAGACAAATAAGCAGGGGGCTTCCTAAGTCTATTTGAAGTTCTACCAGGTGGAACAACAGCTTGCACAGTATCATTAGAATCATCATTGAATTCCATAACTAGTTCAACAACAGTAGGATTATTATTACTAAGGACAACATCCGAAGTAATATGAGAATCATTGCAAGTATTAAAGTATGAACCACGTATATCAAAAGCAATCAAATAATCAAATGATTGTTGAGATGCAACAGTACCAGTGGTATGGTGATGTGAAACAGGATGGGGAGAAAAATATGGAAATTGAGACTCATAGAAAATAACATTGCGATAGAGCAAAAAATGTTGTGTAGTGAGATCATATAAGAGAAAACCTTTGACGCCTGATTTAAAACCAAGAAAAATGCACTTAGAAGTTCTTTTGTCTAATTTGGTTCTGCCAGAAGTAATAGGGTTTGCAAAAGCTAGGCAACCAAAAACTCTCACTGTGTTAAAGTCAAGAATTTTGCCAAAAACAATTTCATAAGGAGATTTTCTTTTAAGAAATGGAGTAGGGAGTCGGTTTATGATATCAACAGTATAAAAACAGCATACAACATCGAATATTTTTGGCCTTTCACGTCGAATTCGAGAACGACGTCATATCGGGAGACGTTAAATTGATGTCGAATTTAAAAAATTCGACGTTAATTTAACGTCGAATTTTGTCAATATACGACGTTAATTTAACGTTGAATTTTGAACATATACAACGTTAATCAATTTTTATTTTAGTTTTTTTAATTAATTGTAATCCTTTTTAACAACTCTACAAAACCTGAAAAGTAGAACTATGAACAGTAATATAGGATCAACAACAAATAACAATAACAAACAACAAACAAGTTTAATCAAACAACAACAACAACAAACAAGTTCAACCAAACAACAAACAAATTCAACAAAAAAAAACAACAAGTTTAACAAATAAGTTCTTCAAAACGAAAACGAAAACTAACCTTCAAAAGGTGGGTTCATCGGAATAAAGTGTTGTCACTAGTGAGAGAGAAAGCAAAATGCGCCTATGCAGGACAAGAACACGAAAATAATCGGTTAAAGCAAACAAAAATCATACCTAAAGTAGTTAATTAACATGCATTTGTATCAAATGAAAGAAAAATTACATGTGATGGTCGTCAAACTTCATTCGAGAAAAGTTTGAGCAGAGAAGAGGGTCTCGCGTGCTAAGATAAAGTAATGAATTTTCAATCTCCCGCTCAAATTTCTATTGAATTCACTGGCCTTTTAACATCTAACGTTGAGGCATTCGACGTTTTATATCCTCTTACATTGAATTATACTTTTAAACGACGTTTAATAATTGCATTTATTTACAAAATTGCCACCGGTCATTTTTAACGTTGGTTATTTAGGGGTTAAACGTTAAACGCGCGACGTTATACACTGTTTTTCCACTATTGTATGAACAACATGTCTTATAGCATAGGACTAAAAAATAGAAGGTAAATGAGATTGGAAAAGTAAGGCGCGAGCTACATTCAAAATATGTTGGTGTTTGTGCTCAATTATTCCATTCTATTCAATGCATGATGTTTCATGAAAAATGCCTTTAGAGGAGAAGAAATCAGTTAAGAAAAACTCCTTTCCATTATCAAACCTTAGTCTTTTAAGTTTAATGTCAAATTGATTTTCAATTAGAAGTGTGAAATTGGGAAGAACAATTTTGACCTCGGCTTTTGATTTTAAAAGATAAACCCATGTGAATCTACTGAAATCATCAACGAGTGTTAAGAAATATTTGTGACCATCAATAGAAACATTGGTTAAGGGTCGCCAAATGTCAGCATGAACCAATTCAAACAATTGAGAACTCTTGGTGCTAAGAGGAAAAGGTAATTTCTTATGTTTGGCAAAATGACAAGTGTCACATGGAGCACAACTTTTGTATATGATATCAGTATGTTGGGAAGATAACAATTGTAAAATGAAATTTGAAGTATGGCCTAGTCTATTATGCAAAAGTTCAATGGTATTGACTGCATTTATAGCAAAAGCATTTGATTTATTGATAACAACATTTGGGAAAATTAAATTGCAAAACATAGCATTTGATTCTTCAAGACACTACAAGCCATTAATCTTCCTAGTTGCTTCAATCATCTTGAATTGAGATTTCTGGAAAAGGAAACAGTGAGAATCACAAAAAACTGTCATACAATCAATAATGGAAACAAGTTTGGGAATAGATATGAGGTAACATGAAAAGTCAGGAACAAAAAGAACATCAGGAAGAAATAGGTCACCTATGTGAATATTCCCTGAAAAATTTGCAGTGACAGTAGTGTGATTAGGAAATTTAATGTGTATGGGTTTGATGGCATGAAGGTTATGAAAGAAAGATTTAGTGGAACAGATGTGGTCCATGGCACCATGATAACTCTCCAAATTTGCAATATTTTCAGTGTTTAGAAGTCTAGGATAGTGTATTTTAGTCTCTTATTGCTTAAAATTAGGATAGTTTTAGGTTTTTCCTTTAAATCTTTAGATTTGTAGAATTTTAGTTAAAAATAGGTTTTTAAACGTAATTTTTAGTTTTTGTTAATAATTAGAAAATTAATGTTTTAGAAAATCTTTTGACAAAAATTATTTCCTATATTTTGCTTAATTAGATTTTCAATTTTGGTAATTGCTTAAATACTCTATTTTTGTTGTTTAGCCTTTTAGTGGTAATTTATTTTTTAAACTGTAGACTGGCCTGATTATTTTTTGTCAAGGCTAGAAGATTGGAAGGATTGAATCTATTAAAACAATGGGTTGATAGGAAGCTGTTGCACACTGCTGAGCCCTACTACAGATTGAAGAATTGGGCCATTGTTGCTGGATTGGTAAGGAAAGTGCACGACATTGCTGCTGGAGTGCACTGATACACTGCGCTGGAATTGGGCTTGCAGATTTAGTGCAACGACGTCGTTTTGGAGGCTGACAGCTGCAGTTCCTTTGGGGGTCTTCACTCCATCATTTCATTTGGAGGCAGTAGCACACACGAGCCAAGAGAGTAAGACAAAAGCTAGGGCTCCTTGCACGAGAAGAGGAGACTCAAAGCGCGCACGTGACCGGACCTTGTTCTGCAAAGAAATGAAGAGATGATCGGAGGGTTCTGATGTACGAAGCAACTGCTGACCGTCCGACTCGGAAGCTCGAAGCATCACAACAAGGTTCCCCTCTCCCATTTTCTTTTCCCCCTTCCTTTTCTATTTTTCTTTTCAAACCCTATATAAAGGGGCTTCTCCAGAATGTAAACGACACTTCTATACTACACGCACTTTACTTTGATAGTTCTTAGTTTCTGAGTAGAGTAGAGCATCTGTAATCTAGGGTTATCGCTTTCATAGATTAGGGTTTACATTGGCTTTTGGATTTCACGGAGGAATTCACGAGAGTGACAGAAGTGAGTTTTCTCTGCGGATTCTGGTATGATTTGTATGATTGTAATGTTAGCTTTCGGTTCTAATAAATCGTAGATATTGATTTTGATTCTTTGTTTCAATTTCTGTTTTTTATGTTTCTTGTGTGTTTTTATTTGAGGAAAATTGATTTGAACTCGGAAATCTGCACATTTTAAATTCCTTTTTGGCATTATACGACCCCGAGGTGGGCTTAAATGAACGAGATGTCTTCTCAAGGCAGATAGGAGTTCAACCAATGAAAGAATATTTTAATTCATGTTGTTTTAGTTGTTGTTAGTTAGTGTTAGTTAAGAATAGGTTCAATTGTGTTTCATTTGTTGATTTAGTTGAAAATCATTAAAATTGAATTGAATCTGTTTTGTTTTGGGAAATCAATTGATTGTTATTCATTTGAAGTTCTATATTAGAACTTGAGACCCCGAGGTGGGCATATTATGAACGGGATGTCTTCCTGTACAATAACAAATCAATTGATACACCATTCCAAATAATTTCAGTTTAGGTTTGTGATTTCTATCCAATGACTTTGTTTTGTTTAGTGTTTTAGGTTATGTTTTTAAATTTGATTTCCATGATTAGATTTTAGCTATTGTTCCTGCATACTTTAGTTAGTTTCTGCTTGATAGGATTCATGTTAATAGGTTGATTTAGATAATAGTAGAATAGGTTTCTGAATCTGATCTTGGTTAGAAACAAAAGTTAGAGTTGGATTTACTGTGGTTTGGTGAATTGATTGGAAGATCACATATTTTGAGTTCATCAAATGAACTTTAAGACCCTGTGATGGGCTTAACTTTCCAGGATGTCTTCCTAAAAAGTGATCACACATTGTTTGCACTGATCCACATGGATTTGATTTTGATTTCTGTTCTAACTAGGGCTTTTTGCTTTGTTTCTTTGATTTTTCGTTTTCCTGTGAATATAGATTAGATACATTAGCTTAGATAATGAGATTTTCTATTCTTTTATTTGGTTTTGTTATGTGTACATTTCTTTTATTTTCGATGAATTGATTTCATACATCATTCGATTTCATAGCCAGTTTATTTCTAGTCTTCTTTTGTCATTGTTTCATAGCATTTATAGGTTAGTTTAGTCACTATTTAGAGTTATATATATAGATTCTATAGTTTAGCTTAGGTTTTATTTTCTTACATTTGATTTTCTTCTTTTCTTTTTAAAACAGATTTCTTTTCTCTTTTCTTTTTAGTTTCCTTTCTTTTAATTTCATTTAATGCCCCCACTTAGTTTAGGTAGTTAATAAATAATACAAGATCTAACTTTACATTTTCTAAACTTGATTTTCACTAAGTCTGCGGATTGATTCCCTAGTTGTCCTATACTACATTAGTGGGGACTAGAGTTTGTTGACCTTTAGTGCGACCTAAAAGTAGTTCAACACACCACTGTCAAATTTCCAAGGAACAAAAGCAGAAGATGTACCTAAGTTTTTAACAGAGGCTTGATTGACTAGGATGAATGATCCTTAATGTGTTGGAGCAAAGCCAAAATTGCTTGATACTGGTCTTTAGAGAAAGTGAATTGGTCATTCGGAACACTACCATCCAAATCAAGTTGCTGTAAGGAAGCAGATGAATCTACTTCAACCAAACTGGCAGAAGCTTTTGTGTTTGGTTTATTCTTTCTATAACCAAGAGGGAAACCAATGCGAAAATAACAAGTTTCAATGGTGTGGTTTGTCTTCTTGCATTTTTCACAAAATTTGTTGTTCTTGGAAGCGTTCTTGATGGCATTGAAAGGAACTTTGTTGGAAGAGTTGAAGTGTGATTGAGAATTGGAAATATGAGTGAAGGCCAAAGAATCTGAAACAGGTTGTTTGAGATTGATGTCGATGAACTCACGTTCATGCTAAAGAACCATAGAAAAAGTTTTGACAATCGAAGGCATGAGATCCATTATCATGATTTGAGAACGAACTTGTGCATAACTCTCATTAAGGCCTCGAAGAAATCGAATCACATAATCATCCTCTCTTTCTTTACGAAGTTTGGCGAGATGCCCATAGGCACAAGGAGTCAAACAATTGCAAGTAAGAATGCATCTTAGAGCTCTAACTCTTTCCATAGGATTTTGAGTTTCGTATAATACTCAAAAACAGACAAATCACCTTGATGACAAGCGATAATCTGATCCTAAAGATCAGAAACCCTAAATTTATTAGCATGTGAGAATCGATCCTTGAGATCCCTCCAAATCTCTGATGTTGTATCCATCCATATCATTGATTACTTGATCAAAGGAGTTATGGACTGTGTGAGCCAGGACACCACCATTCGATTGGAACGCCGCCAAGCTTCGTGAAGTGGATCTGTGATAATGGGACAAGGGAGAGTACCATCAATGAACTTTTCCTTGTTTTTGGTCTCAAGTTCGACGACCATATCTCTTTCCCATTGGTGAGAAGTGAAACGAGCACTAATGCGGGATGTTCTCCCGAATGAAGGTAGTGGGTTTGTCGTATACACCAGGTGATTCGGTGTCTGTGTAATATGATGGTTGAGGGAAGCCATGGTCAGAAAATGACGAAGAAGGCTTAAGCAGAAGAAGTAGTAGGTGTTAGCGATGATACCATGACAGAGAACTGATAAAGTGAAATGAATAGAACTTTAATCCTCATTATTCCAACCTAACAAAAGAGTCACAGAATGCTAAATATATATTCAGCATGTCTTAAGCAAAACGAAAGAGAATAAAAAGGAAAAAAAATACAGCCGGGCCACCACTCACTAACTGAAAATAAAATATCTTGCCAACTAATATAACAAACATAGCAAAAGGACAGAAACAATATTTCTCACAAAAACTTTAAAAATTAATAGATATATTGTTTCTAACTTAACTACCTTCAATACTTTTTCTGAATCAAATTATGCTTCAAGCTAATGTTTGAATTGTTTACACATAAAAAAACTCAAAAATAACATGTTTGGGTTGTAACACCCCTTACGGAGTGCCACTAGAAAATAACAAATCCAAACTTTTACGGTAGGTTTTTTTTTATATAAATTAACATCGCAGAACTAAACCATCAAAAGTCTAAGCATCTTACAACATAAGGTTAAAACCTTACAAATATCAAATTAATTATTCAAAGACATAAAATTACTTTAAAACATGATAAGTTCCCCATAGTATTTCCCGTAACTCTCGTCGTGCTACTTCATCTCTGCCTCATCTGCAACACCATCTACTCCCGTACAAGTACGATCATCGTAGGTGGAAACCACAATCACAACATTTCAGGGTGAGTAGCGAAGAACCTAACATAGCATATCATTTCAATATCAAAGCATCTCAACTTAGATTATCTTGATCACAATCTTATATTAGAACGCAATATTCAACTCATAACTCAAATCATCACCACTCAAACTATCAAAGTCATAATATTAATAACTCAGATCATCACCACTCAGACTATCAAAGTCACAATATTAGTACCTCAGATCATAACCACTCGAACTATCAAAGTCACAATATTAATACCTCAGATAATCACTACTCAAACTAGCAAAGTCACAATATTACAATACATCACAGTATTAAACTCACGACTCAATCATTTACTCAAGCTTCTGTTGTTTCCTTGAATTTTGTCATACCAAACCTGTTTCGCAAAACAGGGCGATCCAAGTCGTCTTCCATCGCAACTTCAGACCTATCTCCCCGACTCCTCAAGGAATTACGAGTAAAAACTTCGATTAGGAGCACCCACCGAGCACTATACTCACACGAGCCTAAGTCATTGGGCGAGACATCCAACCCTCTCTAGTCCCCACGCATGAGGAAAGGGTGACACTCGAATCTCAGTCTCCGCAGAGAATCAACACACTATCGCATCGCAATACGAACATCATCGATTCGACAAAATTCTAAGGAAATGACAGAACGCTTGCTCTCACAGTTTTACCATCACACTTGAACCTCAGTCTCCGCAGAGACTCAACACACTATCGTATCGCAATACAAACACCATCGATTCAACAAGATTCTAGGGATATGATCGAATGCTTGCTCTCACAATTTTACCATCACAACCATCACCATCATATATAAAGTCAACTAAATTCATTGACTAACAAATAATTAAATAACTTGATTTAATTATTTATCCTACTGTCGCACCCCTCTGAAATTACTAATTTCACACTTCCATCAACTAGAACAACATTTCTAGTGCACCCCCACTTTTTACTAAATTCCCAAAAACACCTAATTCCGATACACCCCTTTTTCTCTAAACATACTCCCTTCTTTCCTCTTCCAACAATGGAAGAGAATTCTCAATATCCTCTTACCCACACTCTTGGTTAAAGAGTGTAGATAAGTGCCCCCAATGAGTAAAATTGAATGTTGTCCACACTAACATTTGCTTGTTATTTTACTCATAAATTTTTGTACATAACTCCAAATGAGTTGATTTCTTTTTTATTGGAAACTAGACTCAATTATATTTTTTTGGACATAAAATTCGAAATTTTTGGACTACAGGGATAGCTGCAGTAAAATCATTAAAAATCGGAAAATTTAATCACACTCTAGTATACTCAACTTTGACCTTTGATGACTGTTTTCCTCATTACTCTCTCTACAGAACTCCAATTGAGTTGATTCTTACTTTGTTGGAAACTAGACTCAAATATCTTTCTTTGGACACAAAAATCGTAATTTTTGGACTACAAGGCTAGCTGTAGTAAAATTATTAAAATTTGAAGTTTAACCACGCTCTGGTATGCTTTGCTTTGACCTTTGATGACTATTTTTCTCATTACTCTCTCTACCGAACTCCAATTGAGTTGATTCCTGATTTGTTGGAAACTAGACTCAAATATCTTTAATTTAACTACTCATACGACTATTTTGGACTTCGGGAAGTGTCTCAAATAAATTTCGACATGTTAACTTTAATCCCAACACACAAGGAAGAAATCATTTTATTTATACGAGTCTTACATGGGTCATTTTTAAGGTTGTGACCAAATTACATTAAAGTTTGGAAGACAAATTTCAATTTCGTATTAAAGTTTAAGAACTAAAAACATATTTAATCTAAAAAAGTTAACCTAATCTAATATAATTTTTTATTGGATTGAATGGTTTGTTTAAAGACCTGTAAACAAATTATGTCACTAAGATGATATTTGTTTTATTTAAAATCATCACAACTTTATCTAAATAATTAAACGCATCAATTTGAATTATGACTCATGAGTCAACTTTAATATACTCCTAAATAAGTCTCCTTTTTATGATCTACCATTAAAAAAACCTCAGTTCCTAAAGCTCCCACTTAAAATGGGTTAGGATCAAGGTAAAAGTGAGTTTGATTTCATTATAAGACTTTAACTAACCTTTAAATATTGTTTATATAGTCTTTAACATATTTTAAATCACAAATTGATCCCATCATATTTTATATTTATTATGAATTGGTTCTTACTCCATTTTTACTATTTGAAACTTAACATGAAAGTTAAAGTCCAAACCAACTTGTCCAACTAGATTGATCCCTAACATGGGTTTGGCCTGATGTTGTTTGACTTTGGTCCAAACTTAGTCGACCTTGTCTCAACTTGTATTAGCACAAGATGATGATTTGAACATGGCCTGAAATTAGCTCTTGATGTAAGTCTAACTCAACTCAGTCTCGCATTGACTTAACTAACTCAATGTGAACCTAATTTGAGTCAGTTTTACATGGACCCAATGTGGACTTAACATGATTCTTGCTAACGTGGGTCGAACTCTACTTTGTTTGGGTGTGAACCTAACTTGACTAGGTTTGCATTGGACCAAACTTAATTAGATTCAACATGAGTCTAACTTGACTTGACTTAACTTGGCTTGACTTTATTGGTCTCGAATAAGCAATACTCGATTTGGTTTGAGGTTTATTCGACTCGCCTTGATTCAAGGTGTGCAAAACTCAATGATCCTACATGAGTTTGACTTGACTTGGCCTTTTATGAATCCTATTCAACTTTGTTCAATGTAGACTCGATTCAACTTAACACAATATAAATTCTATCGAACTTGGTTTGATTGGATGTGGTTTGACTTAGACCAAACCAAAATGCTCTACTTGCTTAAGTGTTATTCAACACCTATAACTAATTTGCACAAACTTTGACTCATAAAACTTGTGTTGCCATGGATCTCTTTTTATATAGATTTTCTGGTCCAATTAACCTTTTTAGCCATAATCCACGAGTCAAGACCAAATGAACTGGCCAAAATGACAAATGTACTAATAAAATATTTAAGATGAAAACTATCTACTTTGAAAAATTAAAACATTAATTTACACATATATTCTGATTATTATTTATTTTGGACTCATGTTTTTAAGTACTAAGTTGAACTAATATGTTAGAGCATAATTTTATTTGGATTTATACTACGATAACACAATTTACTTGATTTTATATTTTAGATAATTTGTTTAAAGAACAATCTTTGTAAAATTGTTCTTTATACTCGCAACTGTAAAAGTACTCATGAGTACTTCTTTTTAAACCAATAGCAGCATAGTCTATAAGTCTTCTTGTATTGAAAGTATACACAACAAAAAAACATTGTCTAGCTTGTTTGATTCTGAGTTCTGAAATCTCTCTTCGTTCCTTTAGGTTTTGCTTCAGAATTATAGTGCCTTATTTATTACATGCATGATCAAGGTAGAACTTGCCAACAATTTACCAAAACCTCAACTACATTCTCATTTCACTCTTCTCTACCACTATACCACCTCTCTTTCTCCCAAACTATAAATAACAACGGAGAATGAATGGAGGAGGAAGCAAAACAAATGTATGGTTTCTGCTCTCTAGAAACGAAAACCTATCATTCTGCATCATGGTGAAATAATTAAAAAAATAAAAGCAAATTTTAAAAATTTCGCATATTTATAAATCTCGATTGTAGGAAAATCAAAACAAAATATATGAATGATTTCAGTTCCTTTGCAACCACAACTTATAAATTTGTAAAATTTTCAAAATTATCATCGTATCTTTATTTGTAATATAAATACAATCAACTTTTACTATTATCACCTTCTCTATCACTACCGAGAAGCATCTCATTCGTACTATGAACATTATTAATGATGAAAAATTTGGAGTGCCTTAAGAAGTACTATTTTTTAAATGATTATACTATGTTTTATACCATGCAAATGACCTACTATGTAAAATGATGATCAAATCAAACTAATTAGTCCAATTCCTCAATCACATGTTAAACCAAATTTGACAGCAACAGCACCAAAACTGGTTTTTACAATAAAATGAATTATGCAGTTTGGTTAAGTTAAGATGCTATGCATGAATGCATGATTCCATCACTCTTTTCATCACTCTCGGTCGCAACTGCCTCTCCTCCCTCTCACTAGTAACTGCCTCCCCTCACTCTCGCTCAGTCTCACTCTCCAACTACAACATGGTTTCAATTTTCTTTTTCCTTCCCGTTGCCATGGTATTCAATCGGAGCTCCATGGTTTCAGTGTTCTTCTTCATTATAGTGCCCTAACCTGCAATGGGTGTTCGATCGGAGCTCCAGGTTTCTGTTTTCTTCTTCCTTATAGTGCCATAACCTGCAATGGGTGTTTGGACCAGAGAGAATCAAGGCGTACGTTTGCCTCAGCGTCCCTTTCAAGCCAAAAAACCCAAAAGTCAGGCCCGTTGATGCCATGCGGGCCCTCTATGAGGATGACTACTACATCTTCATATTCCAGGTGCTTCCTCTGCCTAGTTCATCTTTCCATTCTTGGCTGTTTCCTCGTAAACGGTTTCTTTTGTTGTTTTTCCTCTTCATCTCTGCCATTGGAATTGGATGTTTTCCAAGTTCACAAAACCGCGTGAATATTTTCATTCCCCTTTTCTTATTCGTCGTGTTTATTATCTTTTTCTTGTTGGATTCTCCGTCCACCAACTTATGGAACAGTGAGTAACAGATTTCTTAATTGATAATAAGAGTTCGGAGAAAAATGTCTTTGGTCAGTGAATCAGGGAAATTTTTTTTATTTTTCTGGAAATGGTGTCCCCAATTTCTCTAAATTTATCGAAAGTCTCTTCCTTTCCTGTTTGTTTTCGATGATATACACAAAGAGGATTATATGTTTCGTGGGTTGTTGCAGCCATTGCTGGAGCTGGGTGTTTGACTAGATATTTGAACAAGCTTTCAAAGAATGTCGATGGTTCATCTCCTTTGTCATTAGAGGATTCTTATTTTGAGAATGATGTGTCCCCAATCCAACCCTTCTGCACACAAGCAGGGAGAGATTCTTTATATAGAAGGGCCTCAGATGTGGATTCAGAGGATTGTCTTTTGGCTTCTGACGAAGGGCTTCAAAGTGACATTCGAAGGCTCTTCAGGAATTGCAGTGAGAGTGATGTCCTTTCTCTATCTAACTTTAATGATTATGGAAATGAGCAAGGCTCCAATGTTGTTGGCAATTGTGGTTTCCTACCCTATGATTTGTCTGCAGGAACATTCGGCCATAGTCCTCATGGAAATAGAATCTCTCACAGGACTAAGCATCTGTATGGGCATATTAGTAGACCTTCAAACTCCTTAGAAAGTTGCCTAATGGCTCAGAAGAGCAAGTCAAATTGGAAGAATCTGTCTTTTTGCCATCCATGGCAACAAGGTCATTTCTTGTTGGTGATGGGAACCAAGTGATCAGAAGAGCAAATGATGTTGATTCTTTCAGTGGAATAACCGGAAGTGAAGAATATAGGTTGTATAGAGAAGGCAATAAGGTGAAGGATAAAAGTGTATTATTCGGAGTTCCTTCCTTTTCCAAGATTGGATCTTCTAGTGATGCCAAGAAGATGAAGGCTAATGCTGGCAATGGACGAAGTATGAGATTGTGCCCTACTAGGAATGTGTTAAGTGGAAGGCACATCCATATGATAAGTGTGAAAAAGAGTTATTTTTATATTTAGCTCAATTTTGTAATTATTCATGTTGTTCCTCATTGAAAAGTTGTAATAGGTAGTAGATTGTTATGTAAAATATTGTGGAAGAAATGGTGTATTATTTATACTCTGTCAGCCAATTTTCGCAAAGCGAAAGCCAAAATTCGCACTGCCAGAAAAAGGAAATTCGCATAGCTCACCAGTACCTGTGCCATGAGCGAATAACATCAGCGTTCAATTATCCGAAAGAGAGTTTCCTCAAAAATGGCTAACAGATGGGATTCAAATAAAAATATTATTTCCTTTTCGTCTAAAACCTTGGCATAAATCTAAAATACGATGTAATGAAAAGAAAAAAAATTCAAAGAAAAAAAAGAACTTTTGTTTTTTAACAGTTTGGGGGATGGAAGTAGAATTGCCTTTTTCTAGTTCCACGAAAAATCGATTTGAATTTGTCGACCCCATTATAAAAGAACTAAAAAAAAAAAAGAAACAATTTGAATTTTTCACTTTTGGGGTTCGAAAAGTTTTCAGTGAAAAATTCAAATTGTTTCTAAATATCGTAATAGAAAAAGCAAAAGGGATCATCCAAAGTATTCTGGAAATTATTAAAAAAAGTATAGTATTCCTCGCGAAAAAAAGACAAGAATTTTTAAATTTAAAATATTTATTTATTCAACGGAAACCCAAAAAACTCGATGAATTGAGCGAAAACAAAAAAGATTCAACAATTTGGAAGAATAATTCAATAGTATAGTTAAGAAAATTTGCATAGCGCAATACCTGTGCGCTGAGCGAATTAATGAATTTAAGTGGCTTTAAAAGACGTGCCACAGAAACATCTCTTCGAAAAGAAGTTCGGGACAAAAGAAAGAAACGAAAACATCTCAGGATTTATTATCATTGTATGAAAATATAATGTTATTTGAATGTCTTTGATTACTGGAAAGTAACTTTGAACATGAATGTAGAGCACTTAAGTGATTTGGGATCTAGGGATAGACTCAATAACTTGATCATTCTTAACATCAGACTTAATGCAAATTGTATATTAAATTGACTAAGGGATTATCATTTTAATATATTAATTTAGAACTAGTTGCTAAGGGATTAGGACTAGTATGCCTTGATGTGAATGTTTGAATGAAGTAATGAAATATTGAACAGAGTTTTATATTCATATGATTCATGAAACTCAATTCCAACGAAGTTTCTTTTAAATATAATTCCTTGCACACTAACTGTTTGATAAAAATACCAAAAAAAGTTTCTTGTGCTTTTTTTGTACATTTTCATGTCTAATTGAGTTATAAAAGGAAGAATTGTCATGTGTTGCACAAGTCCTTGGGAGAACGATACTTTGAACTTACTCTATATTACTTGGAACGATTTGGTATGCTTGCCAAAAAGTTAACACGATAGTCAATGTGGTATGGTTCTTCAATCTTGACTTGCAAATACTTTTACAGTCTCTGTTGTGTTGAAAAAAATATTGCATACTTTCATTTTGGGCCAACATTTGGATTCAAAACTCCTTTTTACTTATTCTTCCCTTTGGAACTAGATCAGTATGGCACACACTAGCTTTGATCGGATTTAATTTTTGTGAAACCATTCTTTTAACATATAATTCAGCAACGTGCATGCTAAAATTCAAGTGGATTGGGGATAGTCTTGTGATTTTGCAACTTGTCATGTTTAAGCTATAATGTCAATAAATTATATAAATGATATTAAATTATGTGAGTAGATATTTTATTTTAATGGCTGATTTCTTTAAGTTATGTAAAAGAATATTTAACATCTGAACATAATAAAGGTTATATAAACCCAATACTTTTATTGCACCTGGCTAATTACTTTAATTGTGACAGTTGTTCTATACGTTGACCACATCTTAACACCACCCTTTTTTATTTGCTTTGCAAATCTGAAGAGAGCATTGGAAGTGTCTCCCAATTGCCCGGCAGCTGTGATCAAAGGGGTTTCTTTCCATTCAACTGTTTAAGCTTTATCAAACATTCAATTGCTTTAATTAGAAGTGGTAAAATTTAGCTTGAAATATATCATATAAACGATGTGTAATATAGTACCAGAAACATGCATTCAGTCTTGTATAATTGCTTACTATCCTAAATGTTTTACAAGCAGTTCACTCAAGTGAGGATATATATAACTAAATGAGTAAATAATATATGTGCTTATACTTTCATTTAATTTCAAAACATTATGTTTGCTAACTTGACTGATTGACTGCATAATTTAGTTTGCATGCCTATTAAGCACTACCTAACTACCATAAACCTCTGCTTACAGGAAACTGGGTAAAGGCTCAGGAATGGGCTGCAGTTCCTGGTAGCCAAGCCACCTACCTTGGCAACCCAGTTCCATGGGGCACACTACCCAGGGAAGCAGAAATACCCTGGTGGTGCTTTTGATCCTTTGGGATACTCCAAGGTCCCTAAAGCATTCCAGAACTTGAAAGGATCTGAGGAGAAAGGAAAAAAAAGCTTTGGTTAAAATATACAAATTTCAAGGGACGAGTGGAACGACCGTGGGACGCTTCAAAACTCGAAACTGGGGAATGCTCATCTTCTAAATGTCATAAGGTACCACATTTTAATGTTTATGATTTTAGTTGGATCAAATTATTAAAAAAAAAAAACTTATACTGTTTTAACATTATTTTAGAGTTTATAACTTCTATGTAAATTATAGTGTGAACTGTAAATCAATTAAAAACATATCATATACAAGTAAACTTTGATATTTTAAAGTTTTTCTAGATTTAAACCAAAAGAAAATAGGAAATTTGAAATGATGCTCTCAAATACTAGTTACAGATTAATGACCGATCTTGTTAATTGTTTAATGTTTATGTGCTTTAGGATGAAACACATAAAACAATAATAAATTCTGAGTCTTTATATATTGTTTGGTAGCAAGAAGGCATATTTTCACATGTAATTCTTCAATTTTCAAACACTACATTTTGTTAGCCACCATCAAGAAGTACTTTTAATGCCCTTTATGTTAATTTAAAGCTAACTCCATCCCATCCTTTCTAACACTATTGTTATGTTCATGTTTTTTTTTCTACAACTATGACTAATATTTCAACCTTATTGATAATTAATTTATGTAAAAGATCTCGATGACTGGCTTTAATAGTTTTTTTTTTTTAATTTTAATCATAAAGTTTGAAGTGTAAACCTTATCATTCATACTAATAATTTGTTTATTTTTTGTACTTATGAATGTAAACAACTACCTTGTAGGAATGTTTCCATTAGTTATTTTTTATTAATATTATGAACATAATATTAATTATTTTAATATTGTAAAAGAAATGAGTACGTTTCGATCATACTTTTTTGGGTTAAATATGTTTTTAGTCCCTATATTATCAAGTGATTTTCGTTTTAGTCCCTCTTTCAAAGTAAGGTACATTTTAGTCCTCCTCAACGAAACTTTGATTTTAATCCTCCAAAACTAACAACAGCTGATGTGGCTAACGGTAGACTGACCCCGGTTTTTTTTTTGCGCTGAGTCAGTGTTTCTCACCTTTGTCCCTCTCTCTCCTTCGTCTCTTCCTTCCATCTTCCACCCAACCTCCCCACCCTCTGCAAAAAGGTCATTGACACTGTTTGGATCTAAATCAGAACACATTAGGGGTCTCCCATCTTCGTTCCATTTGCACAACGAGACTAGAGTCTCTTCTCTAGAGTAGAGAAAAATTGCCTCCGCTGCACGCCGCGCCACAGCCTCCGCCGAATCAGCCGTCGCTAGCCGCGAGGTGAGTGTTGCCAGCGTCACCGATCACCACTAGGGTCGCCACCGGTTACGTAGTCAGCGCCACTATGTCGGATTCCTCTCTTTTCTCTTCTTTACGAGAGGGATATGACGAATAGGGCGGTTCATGCTGCTGCGAGAGGAGGGAACTAGGAGATGCTGAAACAGCTTGTGGAAGAGGGTTGTGGCGTTTTGGGGTTTAGAGATGCTCAAGGTTGCACCATTTTGCATACTGCAGCTGCCAGAGGACAGATTCAGGTGAGGAATTTGGTTACTCTACAAAACTTAGACACAATACCATAAACTTTTCTAGTTTTTGGAGATAATCAGAATTATAATTTCATCTTATTAATTGTCTTCACATGTTACCGAGGTCAAATTTTAAATCTGATCGAAGAATGGTAATGATACTTTGCTCTTTCAGGTGAATTTATCAAGCATTGTGCTCTTTTTCTTTAAGATTATTCTCATTCCCTTAGACAAAATTTTGATGCAGATTTGTAGATGTTTGGTGGGAGGTGATACCAGTGGGGAGGTTGGGTGGAAGATGGAAGGAAGAGACGAGAGAGAGAGGGAGAAAAGGTGAGAAACACTGACTCAGCGCAAGAAAAAAAAATCGTGTCAGTCTATCGTTAGCCACATCAGCTGGTTTTTAATGGTATTAATTTTGGAGGACTAAAATCAAAGTTTCCTTAAGGAGGAGGACTAAAATGTACCTTGCTTTGAAAGGGGGACTAAAACCAAAACCGCTTGATAGTATAGGGACTAAAAACATATTTAACCCTACTTTTTTAAAGATGTTAGGGAGTTAATTGTATATAGGAGAAGAGGTAAAGGCACTGAGCCTAACTGCCAAGGCAGCTAGGAAATGGGGAAATGGGTTTCTGTTAGTTCTGTTAGTAGTTGGTATAAAAGGGGGCAACGAGTGTATGTCAGGGAGTTTTTGAGTCTTATTGATTGTGCAAGAACTCTTGGAGTTCTTTGGGGTGAGGTTAAGCTCTCTGAGTACCTTGTATTCACCATTTTCTTGATTCTTTTGCAATAAAAGGAGGCTGTATAATTCAGAGGACCTGTTCTGTGTTGTGTTTCTAGTGCTACTCATAGGTTCTTGATTAAAAGAACCTATCATTTGGTCCGACCTGCCGGATCCAATAGGAGGAGAACCAGTGATGGGTAGCGAGACGGAGGGAAGACTGGATAACTTGGAGATCACGGTGGAGGGAATCAAAGAGGAGATCGGTGCGATCAGACGCGATTTGCAACAAATGATGAGGTTGATGAGTGGGGGTGCAAACCATCAAGGGGGTGGTTCTGAGGGAAGCAGCAGTTCAGTGAATGAGAATCCGGGGAGGGGCGATACTGGGGGAATACCGCACAACTGGAGGAAGAAAGTGGAATTGCCATCCTTTGAGGGCGGAGACCTATACATCTAGATTAATCGAGCCGAAAGACTTTTCAACATCCAGAAAGTGGCTGAGGAGGACAAAGTCGAACTCGCTTACATTAGCATGGAAGGGATCGCAAGTTATTGGTTCAAGTATTGGCGGGAGAAAACCAAGAACTGGACATGGATGGGTTTGAAGACGGGGTTGATTAATCGCTTCGGTGGTGGGTTCAGGGGAACGGTCTATGAACAAATGGCCACTATGAGGCAAGAGGGAACGCTGGAAGAGTTTGTGAGGAGTTTCGAGATGTTACTGGGTCAGACCCAGGGCTTGTCGGAGGAGTTGATTCTGGGTTTCTTCTTGGCGGGGTTGAGGGAAGACATTAAAGGCCAAGTCAGAATTCAGGGCCCCCCAGACTTGATGGTTGCGATTAGGGTGGCGAGAGACGTGGAGGACGCCATAAACCGTGCATGCAGATGAGTTTGGAATGGGATCAAGGTGACTCACGCGGGTACTCGAACCTCGGCGTCGATCGTAAGGGGCGATGGAGATCGCAGTTTTGCGACAAGGGTCGGCGGGACAGACGGAGTAGGTCCGGCCAGAAGAGAAGGTTCGGCGGTGGCGAATAGCACTAATGCGAGGGGTAATAACCCAACTAGAGGAGAAAACAAGAATCGGATGGTTAGAAACTTGCCTTACCTAGAGTTTCTAAAGAGGCGGGAAGAAGGGAGATGTTTCCGATGCGGAGGACCGTTCGCACCGGGTCACCGATGTGCGGAAAAGGGGTTATGAGTACTTTTACTCGCGGAAGATGAGGAGGGGGAGTTGGAGGAAAGCGCTAACCTAGAGGCGAAACCCATTGAGCTCTCAGCATGTTCGGCGGAGGGCCTGACACCTCCCAAGACCATGAAGTTGACCGGGCTGATAGGAGGAAGACGCGTGGTAGTCTTGATTGACAGCAGAGCCAACCACAACTTCATTAGCAGAAAGGTGGTGGAGGAACTAGGACTTCCGGTGGTAGAAACACCCACCTACGCCGTGAGTCTGGGTGACGAGTGCAAGAAATGGACGAGTGGACGTTGTGAGAAGGTGGAATTGAAGCTGGGAAATGTGACGGTGGAGGAAGACATGTATGTGTTTGAACTAGGAGGAGTCGATTTGATATTGGGTATTGCGTGGTTGGCAAAACTGGGGGAAGTGGTTATTAACTGGAGAGAGATGTCCATGCAATACGTAGTGGATGGAGAGAAGATGAAGATTATCGGGGATCCAGCCCTGGCTCGACAGTTGGTAGAGCCAGGCGCACTAGCAAAGATCACGGATGCTGAGTCATGGTTCTTGGTTTGGGAAATGTGCATAGTGGAACCCAAGGCAGACGGTGACGGGATGGATGACTTGACGGAGCAGCAGCAGGTAGAAATCAGAGCAGTTCTGCATGCCCATTACAAGGTGTTTCAGGAGAGAGGTGGACTACCTCCTTCACGTGATGCGCAGCACCGAATAGTGCTTAAGGAGGGCATAAATCCTATAAACGTAAGACCTTATAGGTATCCTTTCTTCATGAAAGAGGAGCTTGAGAAACAGGTCGCGAATATGCTGCGAGCGGGTATTATTCGGCCTAGTCAAAGTCCGTTTTCCAGCCCGGTAATTTTGGTGAAAAAGAAAGATGGAAGTTGGAGGTTCTGTGTGGACTACCGAGCATTGAACAAAGCCACTATACCGGATAAGTTCCCTATTCCGGTAATTGAGGAACTATTGGATGAGCTCAAGGGTGCCAGGTTCTTCTCTAAGTTGGATCTGAAGGCTGGTTATCATCAGATACAGATGGGTGAAGAGGATATCCACAAGACGACTTTCAGAACCCACCAGGGCTTGTTTGAATTTTTGGTGATGCCTTTCGGGTTAACGAATGCGCCAGCGACATTCCAAAGTGCCATGAACAGATTAATGGCGCCCTACTCGAGGAAATGGGTGCTCATTTTTTTTTATGACATCTTGGTATACAGCCCCTCATGGGAAGAGCATCTCCACCACTTAAATTTGGTTCTGCGGCTACTGGAACAGAATGTTTGGGTGGCAAATCCAACAAAATGTGAGTTTGCGAAAAGGAGAATTCAATACTTGGGACATCAGATCTCGGAGCAAGGAGTGGAGATGGATCGAGATAAGGTGAAGGTCGTGCTGGAATCGGAAGAACCCCGAAATCTGAAAGCATTGAGGGGATTTTTGGGCTTAACGGGGTATTATAAGAGGTTTGTGCAGAGATATGGGGAGTTAGCGAGACCCTTCACGGAAATGTTGAAAAAGGGAAAGTTTGAGTGGTCGGAGCGAGCCAGGGCAGCCATGGAAACTCTGAGAGTTGCGATGACGTCTGCACCGGTGCTGACGTTGCCCGATTTTACGCAAGAATTTCATGTGGAGTGTGATGCTTCCGGGAGTGGTGTGGGAGTTGTGTTGATGCAAAATAAGAAGCCCATTGCTTTCTTTAGCAAGGCGCTGTCTGAGGGGTCGCGTACTAAGTCCATATACGAGAAGGAGTTGATGGCGTTGGTCATGGCCATCCAGCATTGGAGACCCCATCTACTGGGGAGGAGGTTTGTGGTTCATACTGATCAGCGCAGCCTCAAATACTTGCTGGAACAGAGAATAACACCGCACAGTCAGCAGAATTGGATAGCCAAGTTGATGGGGTATGATTTTGAGATAGTTTATAAGTTGGGAAGCTCGAACAAGGTAGCAGATGCTTTATCCCGGAAAGAAGGTGGTATGGAGGAGGGAGAACTGCGAGCCATCTCCAGGCCTTATTGGCATGATTTCCAAGAGGTTTTGAAAGAAGTGGAAGAAGATGCTGCGCTTCGGAAGATAATGGAGGACCTTAAGGGGGATCCAACTAGCCACGAAGCCTATACGTTGGAGAATGACCGCCTTCACTATAAAGGAAGGTTGGTTTTGTCCGCTAAATCAAATTGGATTCCCAAGCTTTTAGCAGAGTTTCATGTGACGAGTACAGGAGGCCATTCTGGAGTGTTTCGCACCTACCGAAAGATTGCCCAATCATTATATTGGCCAGAGATGAAGAAAACAGTGACAAAGTTTGTTGCGGGTTGTGTGATTTGTCAACAGCATAAGTACTTAGTTGCCTCTCCTCAGGGTCATTTGCAACCACTACCGATTCCGCAAGCCATCTGGGAAGAGATAAGTCTTGATTTCATTGTGAAGCTACCCAAATCACACGGGTTTGACGCAATATTGGTAGTAGTTGACAGGATGAGTAAGTACAGCCACTTTATAGCGTTGAAACAGCCGTATTCAGCCCATACGGTTGCAGAAAGGTTCGTCCAAGAAATAGTTAGATTACACGGGATTCCTATGTCAGTAGTCAGCGATAGAGATCCCCTGTTTTTGAGCGTGTTCTGGAAAGAACTCTTTCGGATGCAGGGTACTCAGCTTAGTATGAGCACGGCATACCATCCTAAGACGGATGGTGTTAGATATATTATATCTTTTATCTTTTAGTTAGTTTGTTATTATTTCTCATTTGTATTTTGGGCTTAGCCCATATTTCTTCTATTATAAACAGAAAACCCTATGTGTGTATTTTACACAAGGGAGATTAATCCAAATATAATTTTTCACTATATTCAACATGGTATTAGAGCAGGTTCTCTGATTTTCTTCCGGGGTCTCTGCTGTCTGCCGGCAGCCGGCCGCCATGGCCGCCGGCAGCCCCTAAAATTTCAGTGGACAGCCCTTTCTCTTCTTCTGAAGTCTGTGCCATAGTCAGTATCAGTGCAACCAGTCGCCTCTGCCATCGACCATCGCCAGCCACTGTCCGCCGCCAACTTCTGTCCGCGGCCGGCCACCGTCGCCGCCGCTTCCGTCGCCGTCACCACCGCCGGCCACCGTCACAGTTTCGACGGGTGACCTGCGGATCTGGACCGTCTCTTCGAACGATGGCCAACCACGCCGGTTTCAAGAGCCACTTCTCAGTCACGCGCCGCCACGCAGCGCTTCTTCCCGGCCAGTCCGCCGCCGTCGTTTGCTCCGGCGAAGTCAAGGGTTAGGTGCGCTTTGAGAAGCGCAACCCAACCCTAGTGGTCCCGTCCTCCGAAGCCTCCGCACCAGCTGTCACGCGCCGCTTCTTCTCGGCCAGTCTCGGCCGCGTGTTCTGCACGCGCCGCCTTCCCGGTGTCGGAGTTTCACCGCGACACCTCCATAGCCGTCGCCGGACCTCCCTCTCTCTGTTCAGACCCTCCAGAGCAGCCATTGCTGCCATCTTTGTCTGTCTTCGCTGTCCGTGCGCCGTTTGCCGCTGTCCAGGCGCCGTGTGCTTTCCACCACTGAAGGCCCCCATCACACAGTTAGTGATGGCAGTCCCTGTAGTTTTGTCGCTTCCAGCCACTACAGGCCCCATCAGTCAGTGATGACAATTTAGTCCCTGCAGTTTTATAGTTGTCAACTGCCGCTTCAGTTGCTACCGTCTCAGACAGACGCAACTGCGTCAGTTCTTCTTGGGCTAGAGTTTAGCCCGATCTTCTTGTGATACGTAGCTAAGTATCACCACTTGGGAGTTGTCCAGCAAAGAATTTTGGACCTCCAACATGTCTTTGGATCTTTGATGCCTTTGTTTCAGCATTGTAGCTTAATAATTGGTTTTGTTTTAGTGGTCCAGCAACTGTGATATTTCATATTTCCGCCCTTCACACTAAGGGGGAGTACGTTAGTACGTTTCCAAGACACTGCAAGTCACATAAATATGGGTGTAGTCCCTACAGTTTTGTAGATTTCAGCTACTACTGTTGATCCCGGTACCCATCCATCATTGATGAGGATTTAGTGTAGTCCCTGCAGTTTTGTAGCTCTTAGCTTTCAGCTACTACTGTTGATCCCGTCACTCATCCATCATTGATTGGGAATCAGTCCTTGCAGCTTGTCATTGTCCACCACTGCTCTCCTTCATCCAATTTTGAAGTTGAAGTTTCACAAGCTGTTGTTAGTCCATCTATGTTTGCCTCACACTCTTGAAGACAAATCATCTAGTTCAACACTGAGTTCATCTATTCCAAGCTTAGTTCATACAATTTGTATGCTCTAGCTTGAGGGGGAGTGTTAGATATATTATATCTTTTATCTTTTAGTTAGTTTGTTATTATTTCTCATTTGTATTTTGGGCTTAGCCCATATTTCTTCTATTATAAATAGAGAACCCTATGTGTGTATTTTACACAAGGGAGATTAATCCAAATATAATTTTTCACTATATTCAACAGATGGCCAAAGGGAAGTTGTGAACCGAATTTTGGAAGGGTATTTGAGGTGTTTTTGCTCAGAGCAGCCGAGGAGTTGGAAGTTGATGCCCCCTTGGGCTGAATACTGGTATAATACCAGTTATCAAAGTGCAGCAAGATGCTCCCCTTTTGAAATAGTTTACGGAAGAGCTCCACCAGCTTTGAGCCGTTTTATCCCAGGTGAGACAGCGGTGGAATCGGTGGTTCAGGATTTGCTGACAAGGGATGAGGCTTTGAAACAGCTCAAGGTGCATTTAAGGCAAGCGCAGGAAGCGATGATTAATCAGGCAAATAAGAAAAGGAAAGAAGCAGACATTCAAATAGGAGACTGGGTCTATTTAAAGATTAGACCCCATAGACAGTCTTCCATGCCAACTCGGTTGCATCCGAAGCTATCGGCAAGGTATTGTGGACCCTTTGAGGTGTTACCGCAGGTGGGGAAGGTAGCTTTTCGTTTACAATTACCAGAGGCAGCCAAAATACATCCAATATTCCACGTTTCCCAACTGAAGAAAGTTGTGGGGGAGAAGCGAGTTGAAAAGGAACTTCCAGCTAAGTTACAAGCAGATGGCCCCATGTTCTGGCCAGCGAAGGTGTTGGACAAAAGGATTCGACAGCTAGGGACAGAAGAAATACCTCAGGTTTTGATAGAATGGCAAGAAGGGGGACAAGAGAGTGCCACATGGGAAGATGAGGCGACTATACAAGAGCAATATCCGGAGTTCAACCTTGGGGACAAGGTTGTTGGAGGAGAGGGGAGTAATGTTAGGGAGTTAATTGTATATAGGAGAAGAGATAAAGGCACTGAGCCTAACTGCCAAGGCAGTTAGGAAATGGGGAAATGGGGAAATGGGTTTCTGTTAGTTCTGTTAGTAGTTGGTATAAAAGGGGGGAACGAGTGTATGTCGGGGAGTTTTGGAGTCTTATTGATTGTGCAAGAACTCTTGGAGTTCTTTGGGGAGAGGTTAAGCTCTCTGAGTACCTTGTATTCACCATTTTTTGATTCTTTTGCAATAAAAGGAGGCTGTATAATTCAGAGGACCTGTTATGTGTTGTGTTTCTAGTGCTATTCATAGGTTCTTGATTAAAAGAACCTATCAAAAGAGAATTATTATTTTTCTTTCAAAATTTTGTATAAAAGACCGACCACAAATTTAAAAAGTGATAAATGGGTTTCTTAAAATATAAGAGTAATACAAAAGAAAAGTCTGAAATTTATACCAAGACTAGTTTGATTCGGTTTAATTTGAAAAAATATAAATTACTTTGATAATACTTTGGTTTAAGTTGTTGGATGTAATAAAAGAACCTTATCTCCTTGTCTACATTTATGCTAGTTGTCTGTACACATCGACGTTAGGGAAACATTTTGAAGTTTGAAGGGGACGACATTATTGAATGTATTATGCATTCTCATTGTGATGACTTCCTGAAATCTTGGTGATTTTGTTTTCCCGCAGGTTTTGTTCTAAATGCACATGATGAGGCAGCATTTTGTATTCTATCTTATATTCCACTTCTTGTCTTGTCCCGGGCTCTGATGAGCCTGGTTATTACAAGTCATCCAGGGGACAAGCTGCTTATTCCAAAGCTTCAAGTGTTGTAGAGCAGAAAATTGGCTCTATCCGGACGGTAGGCACACAGGCTAAAACAAACTCTTCATTTTTCCTTTTTGTTACTGCTGATATATAAATCACCTTTATCTCTCTAATGTAGGTTGCGTCATTAACTGTGGAGAGGCTAGCAATAACTAAATACAATCAGTCCTTAATCAAGGCTTACATCAATGGAGTGCAGGAGGCTGGAGCTTCTGGTTTGGGCTTTGCTATGCTATACTTTGTCTTTATCTGCAGCTATGCTTTGGGCATTTGGTTTAGTTCGAAAATGATAATCGAGAAAGGATACACAGGAGGAGAGGTTGTGACTGTTATATTTGTTGTATTGTATTGACTGGCTCTATGTAAGTTGTGTGTTTCTTTTGGTTTCTAATAATCTATAATTTCAAATACTTGATTCTCTCCTCCTGTCTCTATCGAAGGACTCCGAGGATTAGACTTATAATATGTATTTCTGGCTAACTATATTTGGATTCACATGTTTCTTTTTAACAGTAATACTTTTATCTTCATAGTGTACATGACAAAATATGTTTTTTTTTTTTACTTCTATCTTTATTAGAAAGGGTCCTTTCACCTCTATAATTTTATATGATTTATGAATTTTAGAGCTAGATACAATGGTTGGTCAAAAGCATAGAGTGGCGATAGCAAGAGCGATTTTGAAAGACCCAAGAATCCTATTTCTGGATGAAGCTACAAGTGCCCTTGATACTGAATCTGAGAGAATTGTACAAGAGGCATTGGACAGAATAATGATAAACAGAAAAACTCTCATTTTTGTTAGGAATATAAGAAGAGAGAAGTAAGGGTCGAACGGTAAGAGGAGAGAAGTAAGGGTCGGACGGTAAGAGGAGAGAAGTAAGGGCCGAACGGTAAGAGGAGAGAAGTAAGAGCCGAACGGTAAGAGGAGAGAAGTAAGAGCCAAACGGTATATTAATACCGTACGGAGGCTGGAAGAGAGGAGGAGAGCGAATGACCGAACTGTATTAGGGAAGTGAGTAGCCAAATGGTATTGGGAGGTTGGTGGCCGAACGGTATTAGGGAAAGTAGAAACCGAACTGTAGAATTTGAGGAGTGAGAAGAATCCGAACGGTAGAGGCGAGAAAAGATGTTAGGTTGTTAGAAGAGAGAGATAGTATAAATAGTAAACAGAACGAGGGGAAAGGGCATCATCTGATGTTTTGTTTTGGGATTAGACTGGACCTCTTGGTCAGTGGAGGAAGGAAGGCTTCCTTGAGAACATTTACTTGTATTTTCTTCTTTCTTTATGTTATAGATTGAATAAAATACATATACATATAGTATAATTTCTACTATTGAGTGTGTGAGTGAGAAGAGAGTTTACTATTTAGGTTTCTTGAGTAAAGAAACTTAACAAGTGATACCATTGTTGTTTTCCATCAAGGAAAAATAGTTTAAAGAGGTAAACATATAATATAGTAATAGTATCTTTTCCATGACTTACATTTTTTAGGAGGGTCATAAAAATTTAAAACATGTTGTTTATATTCCTCGTTGCATGACTATAAGGAAAATTTTATCAGGTTCACACAATGAGCTCACCAAGGATCCCGAAGGAGCCTATAGCCAGCTCATCAGACTACAAGAAATTAAGAAATCAGAACAGAACGCAGAAGACAGAGAAAACAAGAGAGTATATCGCAGTCTAGAAGTCAAGTAAAAGGTCTTCTTTTTTACGATCTATAAGCTTAGAGTCACCAGGAGTTGGAAACAGAGGTTGTCGTTCACTCAGCATTATTTGATGTGCCCACATCTGCTGGCTTTATAGAACCCGTCGGTGAGGGTCCCCAAGATCATCCTACAACATCTCGTTTACTACCAGAAGTGCCTCTTCGTCGCCTGGGTTACCTAAACAAGCCAGGTCAAACAACTTCCAACTTGGGCCATCTATCCAAGTGAGTGTTCCTTTATTTCATTCCAAAAGTATAGATGCTGTTGTTTTTTCCTTTTTGCCGTTACTTATTGTTTTTGCAATTTACTTTTCAAACTCTGATACATGGATTGAATAGACATTATTACTCCATAGCAATCAATTACAGTAAGAATGAACTCGAAGAGAAGATGCTGCTTCTTTATGTCTCTGTGATGTTGGCTTAGTTGGTGCTCTTGTTTTTGTTTGCTACTGATTTTCTGGATACTTTTAAAGAAAGCTACCATGATTTGCTGTGTTGTGAATGATGATTTGTCCTATGGCTTAGTTCTGAACCAGTCTTCCTCTCCCCTTGCTTTCTAGTCAGTCATGGTGTGTTTTGTATTTGATCTTCCAATCATGGTTGTGGTCTTTAATTATTGAAGTGGTTCAACATTGAGAGCATGCAAATATTGTGAATTTTCATACAGATTAATATATTGTGTTGAATGCTCAAGGAAATATTTTAAAAATTAAAATCTATTGTTATCTTTTAATTTAAAGGAAACAACTGTCTGTTAAGAGATTGAAAAGTCTCATTGTTGGAGTTGGCTGTCTGTATTTTGAGAGAATTTACATGAATCTTAACTTGCAAGAACTCGTAAAAGAAATCTATAAAATTGCAAGCAACATAAATGGCAATGAAAAGTAAAATGGAAAACAATAAATCAAGGAAACAATAGTGAAAAAAAATGTAAATCTGCATTGAATCAAGAATTGAGTACAAGAGAAAGAGGTTAAGACCCCATTTACCATGTGATGGTTGGAAAAACTCTGCTCAAATTGTAGTCTGGTTCTCTAACTTCCTTCCAGCGTAAACTCTCCAAAACTCCTGATAAAAATGGTCAAAGCTACTCTACGTAAAACTGAAATTGTTGGAATGTAAAGGTATAGGTGATCTGGGCTTTTCTTCTTTCTACTCTAACCTATTTAAAGAAAAAGAATACACAGAATGAAGAACTAAAAACTCTTTATACAATGTATTTCCTTAACCAACCCAGCTCCATTACGACAATTCAAAGGCTTCTACAATGAAGCTACCCTCCAGAAAAGGTGAGTGGTGACCTTATGTTTACACGTTGGTAAGCACTCAACAACTCACGAAGGATGTTCAAGCACCTCCAACCCCAACAAAAACATTTGTGGCTCGGCGCCTTCCAAACCTGTTCAAACCTCCACGTGACAGCCATTCTGAAGCCCCGTCTGATCACCATTGCGATTGGCTGGCAGATGTAGTAGTGCCACACGACTTGTTCATGAAGGGGTTTGGTTGGGTAGAGGAGTTTGTTCAACAGTGCACACAAAATTGGATTCATGCATCGTGCTTTCCGTGCATATGAACAATTTTGAGGTCCTCTTAGCAATGCCAGGAAGGGAGTACTTATGTCCATGGGTTTTGATGAGCTTAGAAGCTCGAGGGACTCTTTTTATAGACCTTGGAATGGAGACATATGATGGAATGATTGTTGGAGAGCATTCACAGGATACACAGATCTTGATGTGAATCCAGTTAGGGTCAAAGAACTTACAAATGTCTAAACTATTTTATGACCTACTTGGAAAACGTCTAAAGTACCTTATAATCTACTTGGAAAACACCCCAAATACCTTACGATGTACTTAGAAAACAACCTAAGCATTATCCGACCTACTCAAAAAACAACCCGGAGTACTTTACAAATGTCTTATCATGAACTTACTTGAGAAAAACTCTAACTACCTTACGAGTGTCAGACCATGAACTTACATGAGAAACTCCAAGAACTTTACTAGTGTCCGATTATAGACTTAGTCAAGAGTATAAATTAAGCGTACAAAAGATTTACAATATAAGTGTTCGAGTACAACTCAATCAAGAGCTAAAAACAACATATATAAATTCATTCATTTAAACATGGTTCATCTACAAAAGTACAACTCAATCAAGAGTTAAAAGTAACATATATAAATTCGTTCATTTAAACAACATGGTTCATCTACAAAAATTAACTTTCATGCTCGGAGGACTTATATACTACCTGGCATATATTTACAATATTATTATTATTTGACAGACCCTAAAAGGGCCCTATAAGCAAAGGATCCAAATGTGAGATCCATGTGATATCCTAACTTCCTTAAAATAAGGAGAGAGAATATTTATATAATATATGATATAATTTGTGATATAAACAGAATCTATTAACAATAAACTTGAGATAAAATTATGTTCTTGAGGGCTTAAAAGACACCTCTCATGTTCTGTTATTTATATAGATAAATAGTTGATACAATAGAGAGATAGAAGGTCAAGTCACTGTTCTAGACTGCTAGGTACAATGATTAGAGATAACCCAACACATTATCCCCTATTTTAGTTCTACTGACTACACTAACAAGTAGACTTAGTAATTATTCTAACAAATAACATAACCTATTAACATGTTATTCATAGGTTTAAAAAGACTATAAATACATGCTATTACATAGAGTACATACAATCGTATAATCATTTTTACTCACATACTCATTCTAAAATCTTTTACTGATTTGAGGGTCAGAATTTTTCTAAATGAACTTTCTTGTGTAACTGTTTCGGGTGTAGAGTCGAGTATCTCCAAAAAAACACTCTTTCACGCTTTTGTCCAAATTAGCTTAGGTATTTCTATATGTTCTAATCCAACGTTTTTCTTTGTATGTTTTCCAAATCATTGAGGTGTACTTGTTAAAGGCACTCTGACTTAGGTCAATAATTAATCCAATCGGGAGTCACAGTAAAATCTTAAATTCACAGTGCAGTTACCTACCTTCTTACATTTGGTCTCTATTTATACGTTTCAAGATGAGTATGAGATTAGTGAAACTTTAATCACGGTCCAACTATGATCCATTACATGATAAGTAACGCTTACCAATAATCTTTATTTGAGGTGATGTTTAGAGGTGTTTAGGGAATCTTAATGAAGTATGATTATATGTATCAGTGAATACTTACATGGTGAAGTTATGTAAAATAAGGGTGAGAGGTGACACTTAATCTTATTTTGCGATGATTATATATAGATTGAGAATATGTGATCATTCTGATGTGTCAATGATTTGGATATAAGTTATTAAATGACTGATGAATTGGATCCTTCTGATGTGTCAATGATTTGGATATAAGTTATTGAATGACTGATGAATTGGAATTAAATAACTTGAGTTTTGTGGGTGAGTTTGATTGTGTTATCTATATGTTGTGTTTTCTTTTGGTTGTCTCATCCATATTTGTTTGTATTTGGGAGGTGTCCGCTCGGTCTTTCATCTTACTTGATCGAGCAGTCAATATGTTGCTTGGCTGGATCGCATGGTGTGTGTTGATGGGTTTCTAACCTGTTTGGCCGGTCTCCCCCTCCTTATGACCTTTTTCATTCGGTCTTATGTGTAAGGACGTTTGACTATATAGTATAGTAACGATTCAAAGTTTCATTACACGTGTGTGGCTGTGCGTGCGTGTGGGTGCGTGGGAGTGTTCACTTGTGTGGAAGTCTCTGCGTGTGTGCATGTGTGTGATTCCGTGTGTCCGTATGTGATTTAAGAATTACATAACCATGTGACTTTGAGTTTCCATTGATGATACAAATGGACCAATAGAGTGGACCTAAACTTTTGACGAGTGAAATGACATTTTACTTAATTAATGAGAACACTTATGCTTGGTTAACTTTTCTAATTTTACGTCAAAGATAAAAAATCAAAACAATGAGAAAATTTATATTTAAAATATTCAAATTTTATACTAATTTATTTATAAGAAAGTTTTTATATTAATTTGATTTGTTATCACGTCTCTATATTTTTTAGTTTAAATTTATAACATATAAAACATATGTTTCTAATAGATACATATTATATATAGTGATTTTATTATCGGTTGTGACAAATAAAAATTTACCTACTTGTGGATACATGATACATGTAGATATCAACCATCCATTTACTAGAATTAAATTATTAAAATAAATTTATTTAAAAAATATTAATAATAGAAGAATTATTGGGAGTTGAATGATGTTATAATTTTATATTTTTAATTATACTTATAAAATTATTTATTAAAGAAATTAATTTTATTTATATTTATATTACAACTTATTTAAGTTATTTTTTCAAATTAATTTTACTTATATTGATATTTTATTACATAATTTATTTAGATTATATTTTTAAGATAAAAAAAATTATTTCAGTTTATATTTTAAAATAGTGTACAAATACTTTATTTAAAAAAGTTTGATAAATATCCACATCTATAAACAATTTGGGGATATGTTTCAAGTGTGAACCAGACGACCATTTTCTATCAGAAGAAGAACAAATGAGAGGACCTACACACATCACAACTAACCAAACCATATATATTCATCTTTATTTATTTATCGTAAAACAACACCAACACTCTCTTTCTTCTCCTAAAATCTGATTCACATCTTCAACTCTGTGTTAGAAAGAACCCCATACTCTTCAAACTACCAACTTTCATCCTCTGCAGAAATTCATTTTCTTAGATAAGCTCAGTGCAACACAATCTGTAAGTCTTCTTCTATTCACAGTATTTACTCAGCACACTTTTTAGTTTGCACATCTCTCTTCCTTCCTTTTTCATTATTTAACTTCTTCAACTTTTCTTAATTATAAGGCTTTAAGAATTATTTCACCAAACTCTACAACATCTTCTTTCTCCAAAGAACCCTCTAAAAGACACAGATGCGAAGTCAGAACTGTCAAATTCATACAAGGTAAAACATTATCATATAAACCTCTCTCTCTATATATAAAGTCATGTATCTACAGCTTCAGTGACTGACTTGCAGTACAGTTTTTTCTTTCATATTTCTATTTTTTTATTATTTATGTTCATTATCCTTTACTTAGTTTAAATTATGGCTAATATTAAAATTATTTTTGTGAGCATCTTTCTTGTTTAAGAATAAATATTTGGAAGAATAGGAACAATAAAGGCATTGAATTTGTTTAAAATTGTTATATTTGTGTGCTTTTTTTATTTGTTTGTGATGCAGGTGACATCCTAAATATATAATAACAATAATCATATATTATATGCGTCAATATCCAAATAAAGAGAACAGCTAGAGTATGACTTGCAATTAAGTACGAAATTACAGTCATCCAAATAAGAAGACAGAATTTTAAACTTAAACAGTTTAGAGTATTCAACACTTCAAGCGTTCAAATAGGAAATTCCTAAGTAGACTGCACTGCAGCATCAGTGTCCTCCAGTTCTTGCTCCAAAGGTATCTCTTCAACAATTTCTGCTCTCATCCAAGTGGATGATCATCGCAAAGGAAAACATACAAAAGCAACACACAACAAAGAAGCAAGGGTGTCGCAACCGGAATCGCGACGGGACGACGACCCGAAAAAGATTGAAACGTTTGGTTTTGAAAAAAAAGAGATTGGAGTCGCCACCATAGTTTATTCTGGAAAACTACGAAAAAACCATAAAATGATAAGGCAATGGTCTACGAAAATGAGATTCGAAGTTCGGGAGTCGGTTACATGTAGGGAATGTATTAGCACCCTACAACGCCTGCCCTAAGGCAATACCTTTAACTAAATATGCGAATATGATGTGGTTTTCAAAATGTTTAACTATCCCTTAAAATAAAACTATAAATAAACAAAATATATTTTTTTAGTTTTTTGTGCCCGACAAGGATTGACCTTGCTCCTACGTATTCTCATTCAGAATGATAAATGAGGGTTACGTAGTTCCTTTTGAAACTGCTTGAAAATTTTGTTTGAGAAATTGTTTAGAAAATTATTATGGATAAATTTTGGAAAAAAAAAAACAAAAAAGTGTGTTTGAGGAATTGTTTGAGAAATTGTTTAGAAAATTTGTTTGAGAAATTGATTGTGGATAAATTTGAATTTTTGGGAAAATGAACCTGACAAGGACTAGCCTTGCTCCTACGTATCTCCACTTTTGATGGAGAATCAAGGATCACGTAGTTCTGGCATTTTGTGAAGTGAACCTGGCAAGGACTAGCCTTGCTCCTACGTATCTCCACTTTTGATGAAGAATCAAGGATCACGTAGTTCTGGCTTTTGGGGAAGTGAACCTGACAAGGTTTAGCCTTGCTCCTTCGTATCTCCACTTTTGATGGAGAATCAAGGATCACGTAGTTCTGGCTAGCAATATCGTTTGTTGTTTTGAAAGTATTGATGTTTTTAGTTTTTGACGATTTTATATTTTTTCTGGTATTTTTATAAAAGACAGAGATAAGGTCTTTAGTGCATGAACGATGCGAGCGATCACACATGTGCTTAATATTATTTTTTATTTTTATAATTTTATTTGAGAAAGAAGAAAAGGTTTTTAGCACAAGGACGATGCGAGCGATCACACATGTACTTAACCTTTAAAATATTTTTTTTTTGGATTTTGATGTAATATTTAGATTTTTTGCGTAATGAGCACTAGGCTGATGTGTATGGTCGCACAAGCACTTACACGGTTTTTTTTTTATTTTTTATTTTTTTGCGTATTGAGCACTAGGCTGATGCGTACGATCGCACGAGTACTCATACGACTTTTTTGTTTATTTTATATTTTGGGTAATAAGTGCTAGGCTGATGCGTACGATCGCACAAGTACTCATACCGATATTTATATCATTACATGTTTTTTAAAGTTTTATATTTTTTTTATTTTTTTTTATTAAGAAAGAGAGGTGAGTTGAAATATCTATGACATGAAAATGTGGAAAAGCATAGGATAAAATTGTGGTAGAAAATAGGATAAATTTATAAACTAAAAAAATGATCAAAACGCATATAAATAGAATGAAAAGAAAATGTGTACCTTGTTGAAGATTTGAAAGATGAAGCAAGACTTTGCTTGTAATAAGTTGTGAGGAGAGATAGATTGATGGTGAATAAGATGAATTTATAGTAGAAATGTGGTATGGAATTTACTATGTATAGAGGGATTAGAAAATAGTAAAATGTGAGAGAAAAATGAAGTAGAGTTTTGGGATGGAATGAAGAGGTTTTGAGAGAGAAGAGATGGATATTATGTAATTGTGTGTGTGAAGTGAAGGGAATGTAGGTATTTATAGAGTTAAGGATGAAGAAAGTTGATGAATAAAAATAATATAATAAGTTGGTGGAAAATTTAGATGAAATAAAATATAATTAAAAAAAGATGAATAGAAAAAGTTAATGTGGAAAATATGTGAAAGAGATAATATAAAAAGTTGGTGGAGAAAGTAAGTGAAATAAAATATAGTAAATAGTAAAAGTTAATGTGGAAAATAAGTGAAAGAAATAATATAAAAAGTTGGTGAAAAATTTAGATGAAATAAAATATAATAAAAAAGATGAATAGAAAAAGTTAATGTGGAAAATAAGTGAAAGAAATAATATAAAAAATTGGTGGAGAAATTAGGTGCGGAAATTAAGTGAAAGAAATAATATAAAAAGTTGGTGGAGAAATTAGGTGAAATAAAATATAGTGAATAGTAAAAGTTAATGTCGAAAATAAGTGAAAGAAATAATATAAAAAGTGGGTGGAAAAATAAGGTGGAGAAAAATGGATAATAAAAAATGTTGATGAGAAGATATAATTAAAAAATGTAAGTGGAATAATTAGAAAAGTTGATATATAAAATTAATATAGAAATGATGTGGAAAAAATAAATGAAAAAAGTAGATGATGTGGAATGAGATGTGGAGGGTGATGTGGATGATGATGTGGAGAGTGGGGTGTAATAAGAGAAAAGGGGTGGTGAGGAAGTAAAAAAATAAGAGATTATTTTGGACCATTGGATTAAGTGTTTAAAAGAAAATTTGGGGGTGCAAAAAGTAAAATAAATAGTATTTTTCATTTTGGTTTTTTATGTTTTTTTTATTTATTTTTGTGATGAATTTTATTTATCCAGACGAAATTGGGTATTGACAAAGGGTGAGCTAGATAAACAAGCAATAATCATATAGTACAATCAATCGATGTCATCATGCTTAGTTACATATAAAAGAACAATTAAAGCATACCCTTTGAACCATGACTCAACAACTCACACGACTCATCTGGATTGGTATAACTGTCGAACTATTGGTCATCTTTGCACTTGCGTAGTTCAGCTGGCACTCCCCAACACTATGCAAGGTAAATCCCCCCATATGTCTATGTCTAAACTCTAAGACTATAGACGAGGACCTCCCTCTACTCTCACCACTTACACTGCTCTCCTCTATTAGAGCATGAACAGTGCTTCGAGTGTAGGGATAGACATACCAGTTCAAAGCTCCATACAGTTATACAGAGCAACAACAACACCCCACACATCACTTTCAATCATCTCACCCTGAGATGTCCAGTTCACACTCAATTTCATCATTTCAATTTGAAGTCACATTATTTCGAGCCACACAATTCAAATATATGGACATACATACATCCTGGCAGTCAAACAACATCAAACAGCTCAAGCAGATGTGGAAAAATATGAAACTCACTGAACCAGGTCTCACAATGCACCAAGATGCAAGACAAGACAGCAAAAATTCGCATAGCACACCACCCTTGGTGCGCTGAGCGAATTTTCCTGACGAGGGGAGTGTTTTTCAGCTAAAATTCACATAGCGCACCCCCTTGATGTGCCGGGCGAATTTTCCTGACAAGAGGACAGCTAAAATTCGCATAGCGCACCTTAATTTGCATAGCGAATTAAGTCGCAGCATACATTAGACTTCAAACCTCTCGTATATCGCACCCAGGTCGCTATGCGAGAACCCAGACAGAGACCAACATCCCCAAAGCTTTCGCTATGCACCTCACTCGCTCTTCGAATTAAATGGGCAATGATCCCAGACCACCACCAGTCACATAGTGACAGGATTCGCCATGGCGAGTCCATAAACAGTGAGCATCACCCTCTGGTAATTCGACAGGGCACCAACTCGCACAGCGAATTACCAAGACAGTGAGCACCCTCTACAGGGTCTCGCTATGCGAGACAATTCGCATAGCGACACTGCATAATCTGCAGAACGTGAATTCTGCAGAACGTGAATTCTGCAGAACGTGAATTCTGTAGAACGTGAATTCTGCAGAATCACACACTCACACTAATCCTTACCATTTTCAGTTATTTTCCCCAACTTCTAACCCTCTTAATTCTTGTATCACACCTAATTAAACTAGTCTAGATGATTATAAACGTTCTTAGCATGATTCTAAAGTGATTACTACCAAGTTTTCAACTTAAATTTCCAAGTTCATTAACCCAAGGACCCAATTTTGATTCTACCATTTTAAACATGACTTTACTCAGTTTTATGACCCTAATCTGTTCTAATTGACTCATACAAGCTAGTCACACTGTCCAATTGCACTCAAGACCACCTATGCTCAAACTCCCTACCTCAGTTCCTCTCAAAGGACCAAAAACAATACTCTCTTAACCTTTTACTCATCTAACATGACTAACACAGGATTTCCACCTCAACCACATCTCCCTAACCCAATTGGTCATCGGAGAAGAATCAGATGTCTGAACGCATCAGTCTCACCTTCGACGTCAGCACATATGACTAGTCACAACTGAATGGACCAGGCCAGGGCTGCTTTATGATCAGGGATGTGCCAACTCAGGTTTTTAATATTCTTCTATCCTACCAATAAAGTGCTCTCAACAAGTCACAATTGATCTCTCCAAATTGTTTCAACACTGTAAACTCACCCTAGACCTCTGTTACTCAAAATCACTATGTCACTTCCCTTGAATTGACCTGGACTACTACCAATTTACTCAGAACAGTGCATACTTACCTTACCTTCCATCTAACCCTCCTTTGACAGAACCGAAACCTTAAACTTATCACATTTGAAATATTGCTCAGTCCAACCAAAACCACAATCACCAATTCACATCATAACAACTTACAACAAATACATTTTTACATGCACAATTTCCAGCATCACAACACCAGCCAATTTATACTCAACAAGTAAATCAACAGAAACATAACAGTTTAATTCAACACACCAATTCAGGATTCAACATGCATATATCTCATAAATTAATATCAAACAAAATAACTAGCTCCCCTTACCTTGAAGTTGAGCAGCACAACCCACTAGAACGCTCTAACAGTACCTCACAGTAAGGACCTAAACAGTGCCCTACAACCACCAAAAATGTGATAGAAATCGCTCTTAGAGCTGGGATGGATATGGAAAACAAACGGACAAGCTACCAGCTGCATGCAACTAGTAAATTAGTATGCCCTAGGTTCCAAAAACAGTGGAGGAGAGGGGAAAACGACTTACCAGTCGGAATGAAGAAAACGTTTGGTAGAAATGAAGCTCTCTATGTTGCGGATGCTTGGGTCACACAAAAATCAAATTCCTACGGTTCTTTGAGCTGGAAATCTAGAGAGAAGGCAGAGAGAGTTTAGGGCATGAGAGTTTTAGAGAGAAGGAGAAATGAAGTTCAGGAGAAGAGAATGGGTTCTGAAAAGCCCTCCTAAAGTCAAATTGACATTAGTTTGATGGGTCTGGCTGCTCCACCTAAGACCCAAAAGCCCTTTGTTAAATTTACATGCCCTTACAAGACATCCTTTGAACTCTCAAATATGAATATGTTGTTGAAATCATAAATAAATTATTTAAATTTTATATGTAGAAAAACACATTATGATAAAAGAAAATTTAAACATACAACTATTAATAAAAAAAAAAGTAAGTAAACAGACTTCATGAATTCACACAACATCATTGACTTTAGACATCCACAAACCCAACCCCACAATTATTTCAATTATTATTTTCTTTGCTCTAAGAAACATTGGCCCAACACTACCACAATTCATCAACACTTATTGAGTGTTTTTATTTTTATTTTTATTTTTATTTTTATTTTTATAAAAGGATTAGAATTTTTTAAAATTTTCTTTCGGGATATTACATTTCTGGGTATATGATCTAATACGAAATCTTACATTTCTGGTATATGATCTAATATGAAATGAAGCACCAGAGAAAACCCAATTAAGGTTATGACAAGGTAACAAGTACTTTTAATTTTTTATTAATATTAATATTTTTATTTATTATAATAAAATAAATAATTAATATAATACAATAAAAATTAAAAATTAAATTTTCAATCTTAGATGCAACAAATTGTTTACTTCGATTTATTCATATTATACAATTGATCTGGTTTACAAATCATAATTCATAAAAGTTATTAGTCTTTGTTTGTAACGATCATTTAGCACAGGTAACTAAAATCATTGTTTTACAACTTAAAATAATATTTTTTAATTATATTTATTGAATTTTCAATTAAAATAATAATATATATTATTGTATCATTAAAAAATTATAAAAAGAATGTAATTATTTTTAAAGGATATAAAAGTTTTAATGTTTGGCATGATATTAATAAAAGAAAGTGATGGAAATGTAGAGAGTTATTTATATATGGGAAATGATACTTGAACAATCGACAACATCTTGACACGGGACAGGTGTCAAAATGCTAGTGGTCCACATGGAAAATGGTTTGAGAATTTTTAATGACGTGGAAAGAGAGTTTGCAGAGAGGTTTGAAATTTCGGGGTTTGCATTTCCAGATTTCACATTTTGAATTTGGGACATTGGTAGAGAGAGAATAAAAGATTGAGAGAGAGTGGGAACCCTAGAGTGAGAGTGCGTCTTCCTCCGACCAGCCACGAGTGCCGCCGGAGTTCGTGTTCTTCCACCCAGCCAACCAGTTCCGATTGAGGGTCGCCGTAGCTCCAGCTTTGGCAGACGAAACGAAGACGACATCGTCTTTTCTCCGACCCAGCCAACTTAGGGCGCGTTTTGTGTCTCGATTCCTCCCACCCGCTTCCTTCCCTGTGTCGGACCCTTGCAGTGGCCGCCTGAGTGCCGCCGGAGCATCGTCGTCGCCGGAGTGTCGCCTGAACGAAAGGAATCGTGAACGGTAGATAGAGTCCCTCTTCTACCCTCCGACCTAGGCAGACATTGTGGTTTTTTGAGGTAGTAGCGTGTTCCCACTTGGTTCCTTCCCTTGACCAGCGCGGTGCCTTGTCCGTCAGAGTTCAGGGTGTGGAACTATTGTCCGAACCCGTGACCCACGGAGTGTCGAGCGTGACAATCCTTTGTGCGTAGGTGTGTTTTATTTGATTTGTAATTTTTTAGGCCCGATTTTGGTAACGTTATTTTGATGGTTGTGGTTGATATATTGTCTATGGTTGTTTTTGTGTTGGTGTAGTGTGATGGATGAACTTGGTGAACAAAGTAAAGGTCGAGATACAAGGAAGAAGGTATGTAGGATTGTATTTGATTTGCATACATTTATTGTTTGACTGTATTTAAATAGTAAGCATGACTTCGTATGCAGTTAGTGTTTAGACACTACTACAAAACCAAGATGATAGGTCTTTTGAACGAACGGTTGACTTTTGAGCAGAAGGGTTACATTGAGAATACTGTTTTTGGTTGGCTGTTATACTTGCCAGGTTGTATTAAGATAGGTAGGAATTTGTTATCTAAGTTATGTGGTCAATGGGTAGATAACATGAGTGGGTTTTATTTTGGTGACAAAGTTATTAAGTTTACTAAATTTGATGTGTGTTTGTCGTTAGGGTTGCCTATTGTTGGTGAAGTGATAGATTTAAATAAAGTTGGGCATCGTAGTGTTTGTAGGGAGTACTTCCCTGAGGGGAAAGTAGATGTGAGCATGGTATATGACTTTTTGTTAGAGGAACATGAAAATTTTTTAATAGAACATTTTTGCAGCTTGTATATATTGGTAGGGATATCAGAGTTCTTGCTTCCCAATCGAAGCGGAGTACTATTTCCAATTCTTTTTGACCTTGTTTAGGAGTTGGGGTGTGTGGGTAAGTACAATTGGGGCAGTTTAGTTTTTCAGTACTTTGTTAAAAGTGTGTGTAGTGCTTCAACAACAATGAAGAATGAAACAAGCAAAAGTCATATTCATGTTCAAGGATGTGCTTACCTGTTGCAGGTACATGTTTGTTATGTAATTATTAATCAAAGACAATGATTTGTTATTGTTTTCATCATTTTTATTGTCAATGTTGATGGATTAAAAATTTGCAGGTATGGCTTTGTCACCATTTTGTGACATCGAAGTCCATTTATAGTACACGGGTAACAAAATTCCCAAGGTTGTTGAACTGGATTGATATCAATATTGGGGATAAGTTTATCAAAACTACTTTGGAAAAGGGATCGGTGAGTAGTTGTTGATTATATGAATGTGTTGGTGCAAAGTAATTTATGATTTCTGTTTTTATGAAATAAAATTTGTTAATGATATTACAGGTTGTTATTGATGTTGGTGTGTCCAAAGAGGAGCTTTGTTATGGTATGGTGAAAGACGCTTGTGAGAAATTTGGTATTTCATTTAACAAGCAAAATAGAGGATATAAGGAAAAATTAATTTTTGTTGTACAAGAACAAACACAGGTTATTGCGGACATGAAAAGTAGTATTAACGATTTAAGAAAGTTGGTTGAAGCAAAAAATGAAGATAAGGGTGAAGATTTTGTGGAAGAACCATTGTGGGGAAGTGAAGATCGTTGTCAAAGTACACCGGTTCAATATGAGCAGCAAACCCCGGTGTTTGAAGGTGGTTTTGAAATGCAACAAAGCACAATGTATGATCGTATGAAAGCACAACCCTGAATACGGCTTAAGAGTGTCGTAAAAAGAAGTCCTTATACTGCAGATGGTAGAAGAAAACAATGAGTACTTCAATAAGTTGAATTACATTAGAAATTTAAGTGTTAGATAATGTTATGATGTTTGGAATCTTGTTCAAAAACTTGGTTGAATTTTGAAAACATTGGAATCCTTTTTTGAATTGTCATGATTTATTTTTGTTGTCTGTACTGGCTTATGACAGAACCAAGGAGGAACATAACTGGTACCATAGGCAAAATACAGGTGCAGGAACAGAACTGGTACCATAAGCAAAACAACAAATTGGGTAAAACGTTTTGCACATGAAAGTCAATTAAGTACAACAAATTGAATTTCAACTGCGAAATATATTTCTCAACAATGTCTGAAATCAAATGTGATGTGCAACCAATACATAAATATGAAATGTAACAACAAGTGTTCTTTCATCAATATTTCCCAACATTCTACAAAATGCCTAAATCTTGCAACACTTGATTCCTCCGCACGTTGTCCACATCCAAAATCCATTGACAAACATATTGCTCCCTAACTTGTTGTAGTTCTTACTGCAAAGACAATAATGCACAACACATGAATCAAATGCAACATTTGTATGAAAGATCCAGAACATATAAATTTGTACAGCTTATAGTTTTGTAAGTGGGCATTGTGTTTCTTTTGTATTTCTCAATGTCATCCCACAACTCCATAATTTTCAAAACAATTACTCCACAATCAAATCTACAACAAAACAAGTCCAACAACACAAGTATGATATTTAACATATCAATGATATAATAAAATATTATATTTACAAAAATCAACATTACAAACATACTTGTTTGGTTGGATTGGAGTATACAAAAATCAACATTACAAACATACTGGAAAAAAACATACTCCCTTTATAAATTTGTAATTACAAAGTAAACATCAATTACTACACATACAATGACATTGTCAATCTTTTGTCGTTCTTTTCTTTTGTGCCCAAAAGAGTCCAGTGCAAACATTTGCAGTGATGGAATCTTCACAGCGTAGCACCACTGTGACACCCGGACACGGAGACGAGGGCGGGGAGTGACGCCGGTGCAAGAAGCATGGTGCAGGAGGCACAGACAAGGAGCGGCTCCTGGCAGCTTCGGGTGGAAGGGGTACATGGATGAATCGAACATACACCGGAATGAGAGGGATCAGGAGACTGTGTAGGTATGGGACTATACAGTTGAAGGATAACTTAAAGGAATTGATTTGACTACAAATATCACCAAAATGCATTTACTTTTCGGTAGCCTGACTCATAAGAACTCCATGGTTAAGCGTGCTTAGCCTAGAGTAATTCTGGGATGGGTGACCTTCTGGGAAGTTTTCCCAGAAAGTGTGCGAGTAAGGACAAAGCACACTAGAAAGCCTGGTGGTGCTCTGTGGGGGCAGTCAACGGTCCCTGTGAGTTGCCGGGACGTTACCAAAAATTTTTGATAATAGAATTGATGATACAATTTGAAAATGGTATTTCCTTAATTCCCCGATTTTTTAGATTTTCTTTGAATCTTGGGGTTTAGAGATTACTCCGGGAATCTTCAATTTTTTAAAAAAAGGGGAGCAACATACCTTTTTTTCTCTGAAAGAATTATACAAAAAGTTAATTCCTGCGGATAAACTTTTTGATCAAAAAGCAGTTTGACTAATTTCAACCATTTTTTTTTTAACCTTGCGGAAATAAGATCCTTTCTATTTTTATAAAAAAAATATACTTATGAACTTTTTATAATTTATTAAATTTTAGATACTTGTTCCCGAGAAATGAATAAATTCGAGCCCCATCATGTACTATTTACATCATTAATCCCTTTCCTGTCCCCAAAACAAAAAAAGGGGGGGTCTAGTGGAACAGAAAAAAGGATGTCAAGTCAAGAGCATGTTCATTTCTAAAATACTAGAAAAAATGGCGGATATCAGAATCCACCCCTAATTGAATCATGTCTTTCAAGCCGCACGTTGCTTTTTATTTTTCGTTTCAAACGAAGTTTTTTATAATCAATTCGGTCCCCCGATTGAATCGGGGGCAAACGTCTACGAAAAGATCGCTTGGATTTAATAAAGAGTCGCTTAGATTTTTCCATAGTTTATTTATTCCTATTCCAAAAATAACATTGATTTCAAGAAATATAATTATAATAAAGGATTGGTTTTTTTTTTTATTGTTCTTTAGCATATGTTGTTATATAACGACGGGGACATCGACATCATTTTATCAATTCCAATCAACTAGGCAGGTGTATTGTGTTGATTCTTGTTAGTAATCTATCTAGAAATACTGCTTGATTCCTTATTTAGACTCTTTTTATCACAACCAGTACCTTCCAAAATAACACTTACTCGGATATCTTTACCCTTGGACATGACCCTCCTTTGGGTTTTTAATTAACTGATAACTCTTTTCGGATTCGAATCTAAGAAAAAGATGAAAACAACTAAGATAAAAAAGAAGAATTCGAAAAATGATGAAAGATTTCGTTCCAATTTAATTGAATCTAGTACAAAAAAGATAGTACAAAAAGAATACATGGATCTGGAACTATATTTCGTTTCAAATTGCCAGTATTTTAGTTTTTTTTTAAGTCTTTTTTATGATATTGTTGCCCCAACCTATCCATTGGATTTCTGCTTTCACTTTATTTTTCATAGGAATTGAATTATTAATTCAATTCCATTGAAGCCTGGACCAGATCCCGAGTTTCACTCCGAATTTGAATGAGGCCAATTTAATCTTTCTTCTTTCTCTTTCCTAAAAAAAAAAGAAGAAAAAAGAAGAGTAGGTTAATTACACATATTTAATATATCATTGGACTTTTAATCTTCTTCACCCCTTCCCGTGTCAATAACTAAAATGAAAAAAAGGGGAATATCAATGCATCTGGAAAAAAACGATTGATCTCTATCAATAGACCCGCCAAAGCCCCGAACCATAAAGTACTTACTACTGGTGCCACGGAAAGATATGTTTTTAGATCTCGCATTTCAAATCCTCCTTTCTTTTTATTTTTGAAACGAAAAATAAAAACCACTCCCAACATATCTATAAACATCCAAATATAACTAATCATGAAATAACAAAAAACATAATTCATGTACTGCATTTCGTAAAAATGTAAATAAAAATAAGAACTAACTTACCTCTTTCCTTTTAAACAAGTCCTCTATTTTATTTGACCTTAACTTAAGCGAAGGTCAATTTATTATTCGCGGGAAGACAATGTGATGTGCACCGTCCGCTAAACCCAAACGTTCAACCGCCCATGGCTAAAAAACAAATATTAACCAAAACGATAATCATATAATAAACAAATTACAGTCACGTGAAATGTAATAAAATTTTAAAATTCTTACCTGCAACACTGCAACATTCCCACTAAGACCTAGGTCCCTTATGTCACGTTGCCTTATCATCCTTGAAGCATTTCCTAAACTATTTACCACAAATGTGTGCACAGCTTTTGCCCAATTATATTGGTACAAATTATCGATGTTATCTAATACTGTAAAAGGCATGTTACTAACTGCCTTTGAATGTCTAGGAAAGTAGAAAACAATAAAACACACTAAAATATACAAACGACAAACACCATCAACATCCATGTCATTATTTTGTATTAAGAACTTTATCCTATGTATGACATCTTTTAGAGTGAACGACTTTGACGAACAACATCAAAGTTATCATCAAAATTTACATCTAAACCACTAACACCCAACCCTAAACCCATGCAAACATCGCCAACTGTAAATGGTACCATTGTTTGCTTCAAAATAAAACATTTGTTGCGGCAAACCCAACGTCTAACCATTTCCTTGAACAAAGGACTGCAGAACTCAATTGCTCTGTTCATATAAAGACACCACTTGAATGGAGTCTCCTCGATACGTGTCCTATCACTTTGGCGTAGTATAAAATTAATGTCGACTATCGGTTTTGTGTAACTCCATGCCCGCAACCGCAACTACAATTCATTTTCAAACAATAAAACCATCATAACCTCTTTTCAAACAAAGTTATAAGTTTTGATAATATTAAATATACTTACATTCTTGTAACCTTCTTTTTTTGTGCAATCCATGACTACCAATCCAACAAAATTACAAAAACAATGTAAGATTAACAAACAACATCTATAAAAAAATATAACACTACAAAATGCAATAGACTTCAATTATATGTCAAATTGTAAAGGATAAATAAGAAATGGACAACCAGACAATATCATTTATTTATATCAAAGGACCTTCTTAAAAACCCAATTCATCCCACCAGTTTTATTTCATCTATTAACTTATCAAATATCTATATTACAAGAAAAGCAAAAAAATTTAAATTACATTATTTTTGGAGGTCCTCTATTCCATAAATTTTGGCACTTGGGAGAAACATTTTCAGTATCGTCAAACCAAGAATGTTTATGTTCTCATGTCCATAGTATCAATCACCACACAATTTATTTGTTCAACAAATAGTATTAACAAACCACCAACATCATACATAAATAACATTCCACCGCCATCCAACATGTCATATTTGTACAACTTACAAACACCATATCATACATAAGCAACATCATACATAAACAACATCATACATCTATTATAAATTCATTCCACTAAATACAAATAAACCAACATTTAATGAACACATCTGGCAGTGGGAACACACACGAAGAAAAATGTGTGAGTTGGACTAACAATCCCGAAAAGTCTTCTTTTTCGGCCTCTGTTCAGGCGACACTCCGACAATGCTCCGGCGACACACCCGGAACTCCGGCAAACAAGGCACCGCGTCGGTCAAGGGAGGAAGAGGGACTCTATCTACCGTTCATGATTCCTTCTGTTCAGGCGACACTCCGGCAACAGAGATGCTCTAGTGGCACTCCCACGACCACCGCAAGGGTCCGACACAGGGAAGGAAGCGGGTGGGAGGAATCGAGACACAAAACGGGCCCTTAGTTGGCTGGGTCGGAGGGAAGATGATGTCGTCTTCGTTTCGTCTGCCAACGCTGGAGCTACGACGACCCTCAATCGGAACTGGCTGAGTGGAAGAACATGGACTCTGACGGCACTCGTGGCTGGTCAGAGGAAGACGCACTCTCACTCTAGGATTCCCGCTCTCTCTCAATCTTCTCTTGTCTAACCAATGCCCCAAATTCAAAATGTGAAAACTGGAAATACAAACTCCGAAATTTCAAATCTCTTTACAAACTCTTTTCACATCATTAAAAATTCTCAAACCATTTTTTATGTGAACTAACATTTATCCTATATCAAAATATTATTATGTTGTTCAAGTATCATTTCCCTTTATATATAACCTATTCTATATATTTGTGAAAACACGACTGGATCAGACCTAGGCCTAATGATAGTGATAATAAATAAAGGTTTAATACCTCTTTTGGTCCCTCGAAAGGGGGTAAATTTTCAATTGCGTCCTACGTTTTTTTCGATGTTCAATGTGTTCCTGACTTATGAAAAAAATGTGCAATTAAGTCCTTTTTGGTAACGACGTTAATTTTTTAACGGGCCAGCTAACAGGGTGGACTGAAGTTTTGCAACGTGGCTGTGTGAGGGTAATACGTGGCTGTGTAAGGGTAAACGTGTAATCATAATTTTTTGCGTTTGTATTTTGTTTGAATTAAGAACGAGAAAATATAATTTTGAGGTTGTCGTGTAATCGGAATAGCTTCCTCTTTGATGGAGATGTTCTTCTGTAGCAGCCATTTTCCTCAACCTTCTCAAAACCCTTCGAATCTGCTTCTTCTTTCTGGTCCTCCTTCTTCGTTCGTATTTTCTTCTCACTCTTTCTTCATTTTCCATCTATAATTTCTTGTTTATATTTTTACCAGTGAACGAACAAATGAATCAATGTTCAGTGGGAAAACTTCTCTGCTTTTTTCAATTTGCATTCAATGTAGCACTTCACTCCCATCACGTCATCTTCATTTCCAACCGCCAAAGATTGGATTCCAAAACCCTTTTTTCTTTCGCAGGTCACCAATCTCTTTGCTTTTTTTTTTCCTTTTCGTTTCTGCTAACTCGCTGTTTCCAATTCACTATGCAGATTTCAGCTTCAAGAACATCCTTATTTCAAGACACTTCCTCCACAATGATAAATCCCCAAATCATAATTTCTCTGCAACCCAAACCCTAACCTCTGATTTATTAACCACAATAATATACACACGTTTACCCTTACACATTACCCTCACACAGCCACGTATTAACCTTCCCAGACACGTTGCAAACTTCAGTCCACCCTGTTAGCTCGCCCGTTAAAAAATTAACGCCGTTACCAAAAAGGACTTAATTACACATTTTTTTATAAGTCGGGAACACATTGAACTTCGAAAAAAAACGTAGGACGCAATTGAACATTTACCCTCGAAAGAGCAAAAGAGGTATTAAACCATAAATAAACATGACCAATGCTGACAAGCACTCTACAGATTTAATAATTGTGTCTAACAGCTGTTTCGACGTAATATTGGTTGGGAAAATAAAATATTAGAATTTGAGTATGATTTATGGATTTTTAAAATACCATAAAGAGGAAAGATAATAATTAAGAATTTACATAAACAAAGTTTGAACCTTTTCCTTTTTATGTTTACTTTTGTAAAATGTTTACTTTTGTAAAATGTTTACTTTGTGTATGGCTCAGACAGCTTCATGAAACCCTGTGAACTACAGAGCACGTGCAGCAGTTAACAAGTGAGTTAAAATGTCTTACTCTTTTATATTGTTCTTCTTTATCTTATCTCTTCTACACCAATCTCACTCCTTTTGCTATTATATCAACAACTACTTTTTTATATAACGTGTCTAATAACAGAAGTGTTTTTGTATATGAGACACTGTACTTTATAGGAAATTCCGGAAAATCCGGCTTTAGGATCGCTGGTGGGGTGAGCATATTATGTCTTTGGACCTTTCGCATATGTATATCTTGTGGTCTCCATTCAATTTTTGGTACGATTATAAACCTCCGTGCTACTTTCCCTATAATAAAATGTTAAATTAATTTTTACATAATATTATAAAAAGTTAAAATAACTATAATACTGTGACATATTAAAATCCTAAATAAATATGACACGTAAGAATTAATCTTTTTAAATTATTTTTTATTTTAATTTTTAATTAAAATAAACTTAATTATTATGTTCGCCCCAAATTTATATTAAGATCATTAATTCATAGTATGTTTACCACGAAACCACTCCGTGTTCAGTATTTTATAATTTAAGGCTACTTAAAATTAGAAAAAGGAAATAAATGATGAATTAATTAGTATTTAAATTTAAAATTAAGAAATATATGATTAATGTTATGTGGTGAGTGTGGATTTAAGTAATATACATATGAGACGGTGTGAGTATTTTGTATGAGTGAGTGACTAAGTAGAACTATGGCAAGAATTATAATTTACTTTTGATGTGTGATTTATTAAGAATGGATTATGTGAATGTAACTAACCTTACGGAAGGAGTATTTCATTGAAGGTGATGTTTGTAACATCCCAATTATATAATAACAAATATTACATAATAAAGACATCATCATTCAAATATAGAGAATAGTCAGAATACGACGTGTAATTTAAGTGCGAAATTACAGTCATCCATAATAAAAGAAACTGAAAATTTAAACTTAAACAGTTTATAGATTCGAAAACTACGCGTGTTCAGATAGGAAATTCCTAAGAAGACTACTCCGCAACCTCAGTATTCTCCAGCTCTTGCTCCAAAGGACTCTCCTCGACAACATCTGCTCCCATCCAAGTGGATGATCATCGCCAAAGGAACATATCCATACGACACACAACACAAACAATGCAAGGGTGAGCTAGATATAAAAAGCATGTTATCATACATAGATTCATATAAAGAACAATTTATGCATGCTCATTTAAACCACAACTCACACATTCACACGACTCATCCAGATTTGTATAACTGTCGAACTATTGGTCGTCTTTGTACTTGCATAGTTCAGCTGGTGTTTCTCCAACACTAGCAAGGTGAATCCCCCAATCTGTCTATGTCTAAATTCAAAGACTATAGACGAGGATCTCCCTCTACTCTCACCACTCACAATGTTCTTCTCTACTTGAGTATGAACAATGCTTTGAGTTTAGGGATAGACATACCATTTCAAAGCTCCATACAATTATACAGAAACAACCACGATATTTCACATAACCACTTTCATCCATCTTTCCCCGAGATGTTCGAATCATTCTCAAATTCATCATTTACAATTACAATCAGGTCGTCACAGTAATTTGTCACGTTTCTCACTCATTCACATACTTTCACAGTATATATTTCAAACATTTGTACACATAATTCAATTCAAAGAGAAAATAAACTTAGACAACATTGTAGAATACCATTTGGATGACCACGATTCACCGAACACTTGTGGAACGAACGTTACTGGACGAACGTCGTTTTCCAAACATCAAGCCGAACCCTATTTTGGGCGTACGTCATTCACCAAAATGATATGGACGAACGCTATCTGCCGACAGCCACATTGCCGAACACAATACAATTTGAACGAACGTTAAGAGATTTCAGCCGAACGCTAAAACCGAACGTCAAGTTATACCGAACATTAAAACGAACGCCTCACTGGATTAAATTCTATTCCGCCGAACGCTAAAAATCATAAATATCCATGAACGAACGCTTATGATTGAAACTTAAGAATCTAAATTAAAAACGAACGCTCTCAAGCGAGACTACTCCATCAAAACCGAACGCTCAACAGAACAAGACCGAACGCTCAAGATTTAAGCTTAAGACTATCAAATGAAAACCGAACGCTCAACATTGGTACCCAAAAATACTACGTTAAAACGAACGCTCATACTCTCTAATATACTAAGGCCGATCGTTAAACTTATAATATCCAATTATGACCGAACGCTACAAACTACTTAAGAATGCTTACTTAAGGCCGAACGCTCCCAACAAAACCGAGACTGAACGTTCACCATCATAATCAAACAAAGGCCTAACGTTCATAATCAGAATTAAGCCAAGACCGAACGCTCACAATTAGAATATCTCCTCAAAACCGAACGTTCAATATTTAAACAGAAAATATCAAATTTAAAACCGAACATTATGATGACTACTTCACTAAAACGAACGTTCGAGCTCTTAAACTAAGAATGTCACATTATACTAATACCCAAAAACGAACGTTCCAGATTCAAGCCTGATACTACTAATTTTACCAATTTAATAACGAACGCTCAAAGTCCATTATTCACTCAGACGAACGCTCTAAATTACTATTAGAGATTACCCAATTAAAACCGAACGCTATCATTATTAAGAGCGAACACTACACTCATAGGACGAACGCTACACTCATAGGACGAACGCGAACGCTCGTCAAACTGAAAACCGAACGCTCAGCATATTTTGGCCGAGCCACTAATTGGTCGAGCCTTTTGAACGAACGTACTAATTTGGCTGTATTGGGCGAACATTCAGAAGGAAAATACCGAACGTTCAGAAATTGGTCGACCAAATGGTCGTACCCCGTTTTGGACGAACGGCGTTTCTGCAGAATTCTGCAGAATTGCAAGCAGGTTTTCCAGAAATTGCAGAACCTGTTTTTCATCCCCAAAATTCCCAGATTTGCTTCAAAGACAGTAAAATTCAACAATCAAACGAACAAAATCTAACTCCCCTTACCTCTTGAAGACTTCCTTTGTGAATTCTTTGAATCTATCCCCCTCAAGATGTGCAGCACCAAGCAACTCCAGCAACTTTGAACTTCTCCTCTTTCACTACTTTGCAGCAAGAACTTCTCCCCCATTTCAGAACCCAGTACCCCCTTTTATTTCCTACGTCTACAGCTTTTGTTGAATGGTGCCAAACATGAGAGTAAAACCTGGACGTTTGTCTCCCTTATTTTCCAAATAAAACAAAATCCCACCTCTCCCTATGGCAGCTAGTGTTTCCCAGCACTGATTGCTCCCCCTATCCCCTTTTTAAAATAATAAAATTTTAGGTCCTTACAATGTTACGTAGTGTATTAAGAGAAACCTCAAAGAGCCTATTATGGTTTTGTTATTCATTAAAAGAAGATATCTAATTGTGATAGTCGAATAAGATTGTTATCTAGAACCATGAGGGTTGAATCATAAGAGTTGTGTTGTTTGATAAATATTTGATTTTGATAAGAATTGTTAATTTTAAATTTAGATATGAATTGTTACATGTATTTTAAACCTTCACTAACTTATCCTTGTGAAACCCACCAATCTTATATGTATTATGCACAAGTAGAGGATCAAGTTGATGATCCTAGTGGGGATTCTACAGGTGACCATGATGAGCAACAATGAGGCTATAGCTCTATGAGATGATATAGGGGATTCTTTATATGTACATATTCTAGTATCCCTTTATCTTTCTATAAATATATTGTTTATATCTTTTGATAAATAAATTGGATCATAGTCTTCAACTTTATAAATAAATTGGACATGTGTATATAATTGCACATTCTTTATTGTCAATAACTAATTATACAATGATGTAATTAGTAGTATAATATCTGTTAATTAGGATCATTAATTATAGCCTCATAATTTCATTACATAATTACATATTTCATTAATCTTCAAGTTGCAAAGGAACCCTAGGACTGTTGTTCTCACACTCTGATTTTGGGTCACCGTTATTCAGTCTCAGTGACTCTGTGGTAAGTCCAAAATGTTGTTCCTTTAATATATATCTTTATTTTTTTGGTGTGTAGTGGTTTAATGTTGTGGTGATTCATAGAGAAGAAGAAGTTCGAATGTCTAAGCATCTTTCAGTGTTCGATGTTGTAGATATGCTGAATTGGTGATTGTTGTGGTAAGTAAATTTTGTTCATTCCTAAGTGATTTCATTTGTAAAAAAATGAGAAAATCCTAAATCCTTTTGTTCTTTGGTATTTCGGGCACAAAATGGGGTTTGGTTTGGTTGGTGTGTTGTAGAATACTTTGGTGCGTTGTTAGGAAATTGAGTGAACATTAAGAGGCGTGTTAAGGTATGTTTACACAATCTTTAAGGACTATGACATATAATTTATATTAGGCTTAATACCTCTTTTTGTCCCTCTTTATAAAGGAAATGTTCAAGTTTGTCCTACCTTTTTTAAAAAGTTCAATGTGGTCCTAAGTTGTGAAAAAAGTGTCCAATTAAATCCTTTTTGATCACGACATTAAATATTTAACAATCCAGCTGACATCATAGAGTGATCTGTGCAATGTGGCTGTTTACCTTCATAACGTGGCAGTGACAGTGTTTTTCATTAAAGTTGACGTGGCAGCGATTAAAAAATTCTGAGTTAGGGTTTGGGTATTCGAAATCGTGATTTGGGATAAACATTTTGATCAGTTGCGTCCCATTCCGATCAAAACAACACCACCAATGAAGATCCTTGGCTGATTTCCCAGGGTAATTTCCAAAGAGTTTTGGGGGGGACAGTGCAGGTGGGAACATAGTTCACAACATTGGCATGCGTGCTGGGACTGAACCCTTACCTTGTGATGTTAAAATATTAGGAGCTATTTTCTCCCATCCTTACTTCTGTAGTTCAGAGCCAATTGGATCCAAAGCTGTTACAGGGCACAAACAACGTTTGTTCTATTTAGTTTGGGACTTTGTGTACCCTTCTGTGCCGGGTGGCATTGATAACCCCATGGTCAACCCCTTCGCTCCTGGGGCACCAAGCTTGGATGAACTTGGGTGTTCCAAGATTATTGTGTGTGTGGCTAGCGAGGATAAAATTAGGGATAGAGGGGTTTGGTACTTGGAGGGTGTGAGAAAGAGTGGGTGGCAAGGAAAACTGGAATTGTTTCAAGAGCAAGTGATGAGAACGGAGAGTGTGATTTTGCCGTCGAAGCCCTTGGTTGAAGAAGCATCAACGGAGAATCCTCCCACGATCATTTTTTGTTGGCTCTGTTTTTCCTTTCTAAACACTGAAAACAACTATATTGTTGTTAGGTGTAAAAATTACAAGAACTTGACAATTAAATGTAGTCTTAGAGTAGTGTGGGGCTTCCTTTTTCTCTCTCAAAAAGGGCAAACGCACAATTTGGTCTGCAGATTTCATCACCCAATTTGTATTTTCAGTTCTTCCAAAATGCTTATCCCCAAATCACGATTTCGAATACCCAAACCCTAACTCAGAATTTTTTAATCACTGTCACTGCCACATCAACTTTAATGAAAAACACTGTCACTGTAACGTTATGAAGGTAAACAGCCCCGTTGCACAGATCACTCCACGCTGTCAGCTGAATCGTTAAATATTTAACGTCGTGACCAAAAAGGATTTAATTGGACATTTTTTTCACAACTTGAGACCATATTGAACTTTTTAAAAAAGGTAGGACGAACTTGAACATTTTCCTTATAAAGAGGAACAAAAAGAGATATTAACCCTATATATTATTAATTATGTATATGTTTTATATGGTTTTCTCTAGTTAGAATTTGTGTGATATAGAACCGCAAAGTATTCCAAGGGTAGATAAGTGGAGGAAGCTTTTGGGATTCAACAAATTGTTTACTTTGATTTATTTATATTATACAATTGATATGGTTTACAAATCATAATTAATAGAAGTAAAGTTATTAGTCTTTGTTTGTAACGATCATTTAGCACATGTAACTAAAATCATTGTTTTACAACTTAAATATTCATTGAATTTTCAATTAAAATAATAATATATCTTATTGTATCATTAAAAAAATTATAAAAAGAATGTAATTATTTTTAAAGGATATAAAAGTTTTAATATTTGGCATGATATTAATAAAAGAAAGTGATAATGTAGAGGGTTATTTATATATGACGTACTCTATATATTGGTGGAAACACGGCTGGATCACACCTAGGCCTAATGATAGTGATAATAAATAAAGATGCCAATGCTGACAAGCACTGTACAGATTTAATAATTGTGTCTGACAGCTGTTTCCACATAATAGTGGTTGGGAAAATAAAATATTAAAATTTAAGTATTATTTATGGATTTTAAAATACCATAAAGAGGAATAAACAAAGTTTCAACCTTTTCCTTTTTATGTTTACTTTTAAAATATGTTTACTTTGTGTATGCCTCAGACAGCTTCATGAAACCCTGTGAACTACAGAGTACGTGCAGCAGTTAACAAGTGAGTTAAAATGTCTTACTCTTTTATATTGTTTTTCTTTATCTTATCTATTCTACACCAGTCTCACTCCTTTTGCTATTATATCAAATATTTTGATAATATTTTTTTTATAATATCTTATTTATGTATAATTCTGTAATTGATTTTGATCATTCAAATACGAAAACAATGTTAAAATATTAGAAAAAATGTTGTAATAATTGTGTCTGACAGCTGTTTTCATCTTCAACTCATTTACATATTCAACTCTGTGTTCGAAAGAATCCCCTACTCTTCAAACTACCAACTTTCATCCTCTGCAGAAACTGATTTTCTTAAATATGCTCAGTGCAACACAATCTGTAAGTCTTCTTCTATTCTCAACACACTTTTGAGTTCACACATCTCCTTTTCTTTCTTTTTCATTATTTAACTTCTTCAACTTTTCTTAATTACAAGGCTTTCTGAATTATTCAACCAAACTCTACAACATCTTTTTTCTCCAGGAAACCCTGTAAAAGACTCAGATGCATTAAGTCAGAACTGTCAAATTCATACAAGGTAAAACACTATGATATATACACACGTGTGTGTCTACAGCTTCAGTGATTCACCTGCAGTACAGTTTTTTTTTTTTTCATATTTCTATTTTTTTATTATTTATGTTCATTATGCTTTACTTAGTTTAAATTATGACTATTATTAATATTATTTTTGTGAGCATCTTTCTTCTTTAAGAATAAATATGTGGAAGAGTAGGAACAAGAAAGTCATTGAATTTGTTTAAAAGTGTTATAAATATGTGATGCATCCTGTGATACTCTCAAGTATAAATATGTCATTGAAATCATAAATAAATTATTTAAATTTTATATGTAGAAAAACACATTATGATAAAAAAAAATTTAAGAGACAACTATTAATAAAAAGAAGTAGAGAGACTCACAAAAATCATTAACTTTAGACAGCCACCAACCCAGCGCATAAGCCACCATTATTTCAATTATTATTTTATTGGCGCTAAGAGATATTTGCCCAACACTCCCACAATTTGTCAACACTTCTTGAGTGTTTTTATTTTCATTTTTATGAAGGATTATAATTTTTTAAAATTTTCTTTAGGGATATTACATTTCTGGGTATAATATCTAATATGAAAAATCAAGCACCAGAGAAAACCCAATTAAGGTTATGACAAGTACTTTTAATTTTTTTGATAATATTAATATTTTTATTTATTATAATAAAATAAATAATTAATATAATACTATAAAAATAAAAGTTAAAAATTAAATTTTCAATATTAGATACCACAAATTGTTTATTTCGATTTATTCATATTATACAATTGATATGATTTACAAATCATAATTCATAAAAGTTATTAGTCTTTGTTGTAACTATCATTTTAGGACAGGTAATAAAAGCTGTGAACAACATAACTTTTTTATATCAGAACAACAAACAAATGAGAAGGAACCACAGCAATTAACCAACACTTTCTTCTGTTAAAATCTGATTCACATCTTCAACTGTGTGTTACAAAGGAACCTATTCTTCAAAAACTGATTTTCTTACATTACTTCAGTGCAACACAATCCGTAAGCCTCTAGTTGCTTCAAAGGAGAGTGATCCTTCCATTTAAAATATTTTTATTATTTTAAATGATAATTTTAATTTTATTTTAACAGATTTTTTACATTTTACAGTTGTGCGAGGTGCAGAACATTCATTTGTAATAAAATAAAAAATAATAATTATTTTAATCATAATAATAATAATATTTTTATTATTTTATATGATAATTTTATTTTTATTTTAAGATCATATATATATATATATATATATATATATATATATATATATTATTAACAACAAAAATAACAATTATTACACATTCTTTATTAACATAAAATATGGCTTTTATTCAGCAAAGACGTGAAGATTCAATTTTTTTCACAAAGAAATCTCCCATCTTGTCTTTTTGTAATCAATAATTTGTACTATTTAAAGTAATTATACTTGTTTTTGTCTACGTTCAAACAAGTAAATATAGGTCCAAAATAGATTCACTAACCATGAGGGAAACAACACACCAACTAAAAATACTAAAGTATCTCATAAAAATAATTTTTCTAAACTTGCAAAAATTTATGAAGAGTAACAATAATAAAAATAGCAACAATAATTATAAAAGAACACTAATATTTTTAACATGAGAAAACTTTCTCAACGTGAGAAGTAAAAACTCACGGACACAAACCAATTAATTATACTTCACTAAGATCAAATATGGGTATAATAAAGTAAAAGACCACAAACAAGTGATTAAAATCGACCAATACTCCAGAGCAAAAATGTTCTAAAATATGAATAACAAAAAAAGAGAAACATAAAAAAGAAGCGTAAAAAGAAGCAACCGTAAGAGACAAATTTCCCTACTCAAAAACTTTAAATTGACGATCTCAACGGTCAAACTAATAAACTATATGTCACGAACGTGCTACAAAAATTTCAGTGTAATTTAATGGTGAATGAAGCAACAATCACAATTTTATAAAGACGATTAGGTGAATTTATTAACAAATTTTATCTATCTTTTTTTCTTACAAAGACTACAACTTTTTCATACTCTCTTCACCTAAAAGACCTCTCTCCTCTTAGATTAAGTGAGAGAAAACGAGTATAACTAAGTTGGACTTTTCATACCCAATTGGAATCCAACCTAACAAAAATACCCTATCACCAAATTTGAAAATAATGAATGTATGGATAAACAAATGATAAAGAACTAATTGAGTTTTAAAATTTAAATAAAAATTATATAATTTTATATCAAATTTGTATTGAATCTTGTATTTATTTATATTTTTTTAGTTAAAAATATTGTGTTAAAACTTTTATTACTTATATAACTTATTAAAGAAACCTAATTAACTAAGATAAAAATAGACCAAAAATTAGAAACAGAATAAAAGATCAAAATGTATCTCGTAATATACTAATATTTACACTCAAAGTTTACTTACTTTTTAATTTTATAACAAAAATATAAATATAAAGACTATGAACCCCTAATTAACCACAATAAAATAAATTATGTCTATGTTATGAGTTGACGTCAATAACCCTTACATACTAGGTTTTATTTTTTAAATAAAAGCCAAAAAAAAAAACACTCAAAACACAGCTAAAAAATCTTAATTTACAATAATAGACACTAATAGGAATGACAATAGATTGGACTCGACACACATCCTACCTGCAAAGATAAATCCAACTAGTTTCTTGTCTCCTTATCATTAAGATATCTTTTTTAAAAAAAAATTATAAATTTTTAAAATAAAATCTAAATAAAAAATATATAATATAATATAAATTAAATTAAATATAAAAAAATAATCAAATTTAACCTAACAAAATACAAATTAAATTTTAATTTTAATTAAATTTAACTTAATAAAATATAAATAAATTTTAATTATTTTTTTTACAAATATCAAATATTCATAAGTATGAGTAATATAATATCCACATTCAAATAATTTATAGATGGATATTAAAATGATCGTTATCAGTTATATGTGAATAAAATTATTCATCACAAATTTTATTTTCAGATAGTCCAGAAGACAGTATACAAGTGACATTGGAAATAATAGACGCCACTCCACCTATAAATGTGACTATAAATGTAACTTGTTCTTTTTTCATTAACGACCTTATGATGCCCTTTTAATGTTGTGTTTATTTATAAATTATTTTAATATTTATAAATGAAATTTTGCATTTGTATTATTTAGGAGAAAAAGGACTAATCGTAGTAATAAGCAAACAATTAAGACGAAAACGACCATTATCAAGGGACCATGGATCCAATTGTCTCTACAGCTACTGAAAGTGCACTTAATATTACAGTAAGTGTGGTCAAACGACAAGTGGGTTACTTTTTTAATTACAAAGACAAATTTAAAGAGTTGGAATCTTACCTTGAGAAGTTGGAACATAATAAGGAGAGACTACAACATCAAGTTGATAGTGCACTAAGGAGTGCAGAAGAAATTGAGAAGGACGTTCAACGTTGCTTAACCCTCATGGATGATAAGATAAAAGAATATAAAGGTTATATTAATGATGATTGTCATGCAAAGACAATTTGCTCAATTGGTTTCTTTCCAAATAATTTCCGACTGAGGTATCAACTGGGTAGAAAGGCTACAAAGATGGTGGAGGAAATCATAGAAGATGAGCTTTGGAAAACTTCTTTTGATAATGTTTCGTACCAAGAATTTCAATCCATTGATGCTACTTTTTCAAACAATGGTTATGAAAGCTTTGCATCAAGAACTAAAACTATGGAGATGATCATGAAAGCACTGCAAGACTCTACCGTTGGTATGATTGGACTTTATGGGCCTGGTGGTGTGGGTAAGACCACTTTAGTCAAAGAAATTGCTAAGAAAGCTCGAGAAAAGAAGTTGTTCAAGATAGTGATCATAGCGAATATTACAGGAAATCCTGACTTCAAAAAAATTCAAGAGCAAATTGCTGGCATACTAGGAATGAAATTGGAAGGGGAAAGTGAGATTGCAATAATAGATCGTATTCGAAAGAGGTTAAAGAATGAAAAGGAGAACACCCTTATTATCCTTGATGATCTTTGGGGTGGATTGGACTTTAATAAACTTGGGATTCCATGTAATGATGATGTAAGCCAACAAGAAGTCAATGACATGTCTGATTTTGGTTCCAACAATGACATATCTGATTTTGGTTATAATAAGACAAAAATGAAAGAGTTGTCAAAAGTTGATTTGGATAAGATGAAAAGGGAAAAGTTGTCTAACGATTATAGAGGAGGCAAAATTCTTCTAACATCTAGATATAAACAAGTATTATGTAATGAAATGGATGTGCAAGAAAGCTCAATTTTTCCGGTAGGAGTCCTTGATGAAAAGGAATCGGAGACTTATCTTAAGAAAGTTGCTGGTGTGAAAAATTCTGAGTTTGATAGGAATGCTATTGAAATTGCCAAATGGAGCGCTGGGTTTCCAATAGCCTTAGTTTCCATAGGAAGGACACTAAAGAATAAAAGCTTATCCACATGGGAAGATGTCTGTCAACAAATTAAAAAAGAAAATTTTACATCAGAATGGGGATTTACTGACTTCTCAATAAAGTTGAGCTATGATCATCTAAAAAATGAGGAGCTTAAGTGTATTTTCTTACAGTGTGCAAGAATGGGAAATGATGCTTTGATTATGGACTTGGTGAAATTCTGTGTTGGTTTGAAGTTACTTCCAGGCGTCCACACATTTACAGATGCGAAGAGAAGAATAAAGGAGATGATACAAGAGCTAGAAGAATGGAGTTTGTTGGTGAAAAGTTATTCTATTGACCGCTTCAACATGCATGACATTGTGCGAGATGTTGCTCTTTCAATATCATCCAAGGAAAAACATGTGCTTTATATGAAAAATGCAATACTTGATGAGTGGCCTCACGAAAATGACTTTGAAAGGTACTCTGCCATTTTTCTACACTTCTGTGACATCAATGATGAGCTTCCTGAGAATATACATTGTCCTCGACTTGAAGTCTTACATATTGACAATAAAAATGAATCTTTTGAAATACCAGATGAATTTTTTAAATCTATGGTTCGACTCAGAGTGTTGATACTGACTGATATTAATTTATCTTGCTTACCTTCATCAATTAAATGCCTAAAAAAGTTGAGAATGCTTTGTTTGGAGCAATGCACTTTAGGAGAGAACCTATCAATCATTGGTGAGTTGAAGAATTTAAGAATCCTTACTTTTTCAGGATCTAATATAGAAAATTTGCCTCTTGAATTTGGGCAATTGGATAAGCTTCAATTTCTTGACATAAGCAATTGCCTAAAACTAGGACAAATAACTTCCAATATCATACCGAGGATGGCCATTTTAGAGGAGTTTTATATCAGAGACAACTTGATTATATGGGAGGCTGAAGAGAATATGAAAAGTGAAAGTGCTAGTCTCTCTGAGTTGAGGCGCTTGAATCAATTACAAAATCTAGACATACACATCCACAGTTCTTCACATTTTCCGCAGAATTTGTTTTTTGACAGGTTGAATAGTTACAAGATTGTCATTGGTGAATTCAACTTGTTTAACTTGCTTAAAGTGGGAGAATTCAAAGTCCCTGACAAGTATGAGGAGGTGAAATTTTTGGCATTAAACCTGAAAGAAGGTATCGATATTCATTCTGAAAAATGGATTAAAATGTTGTTCAAAAGTGTTGAATGTTTGTTGTTGGGAGAACTCAATGATGTTGAAGATATTTTCTATGAATTAAATGTTGAAGGATTTCCAAATTTGAAACATTTATCCATTGTAAACAATTTTGGCATTAAGTATATTATCAATCCAAGGGAGCGGTTTCACTCTTTAGCCGCTTTTCCAAAATTAGAGTCCATATGGCTTTACAAATTGGATAATTTGGAAATAATATGTGACAATCAGCTTGTAGAGACCTCTTTCCGCAATTTAAAGGTCATCAAGATTCAAACATGCATTAAATTGGTAAACCTTTTCCCATTTTGCATGGTTAGACTCCTCACAAAGCTTGAAACAATGCAAGTGTGTGACTGTGATTCTTTGAAGGAGATAGTTTCAAAAGAAAGACAAACTCAAACTATGAGTGATGAGATGATTGAGTTTCCCAAGTTACGACAATTAACATTAAAGTCTTTACCAACATTTATTTGTTTATATGTCGTTGATGAGATGCTTGGTAGTTTACCATTGCTGCAAGGCCACGAGAACACAAATATTGTTACTAACGCTGAGCATGGGGTCACCAATTCTTGCCTTCCACTCTTCAATGAAAAGGTTCGTAAAACCTTATCATAATTACATGTGTAATGTTTAATTTGTATGTTGTTATTGCCTTAAAAGAAGCATAAAAATACTATTCATTTAATTTCTTTTCATGTTAGAATATTAGGATAGATTGAGGAGTTTTGTGGGATGAATAGTAATTTAGTAAATATATATTATAGAAGGAAACTTCAGAGATGATGAGGAATGTCGAGTAGTTTTGAATAAGGTAACAATTGCTCTAATGGAAAGAAACTGTATTGAGTTTATGAACTTGTATACAATGAAATATATATATGTATGTGATATATAAAATTATAAATCATTATAAGCCTCAAGCCTCAATTTATAGAGAGAGACATTTATAATTTTTCAGAACTTTTCTATAATAGGTTCTTAGAAAAAAGAATATTTAACTTATTTTTTTAGATTGCTCGGATAATGTGTGTGCATATAAATATATATACCGAGAGAGGAGGAGAGTGGAAGGAGGTGTGTGCATATAAACATATTTGAAACCATGCATCTTCAACTTATTTGGTAAAGTGTAAATATATATTTTTTTTAGATAAATATTGCTTCTTTTTGTTGGTTGACCTTTATGTCGAGAAAGTAGTTAATCAATTCAAGGTTGGTGATATTGATTGTTTTTATCATGTCTTGTTTGAATTCCATCATCATCTTCCTATTGTTTTATGTTGACTCATTCTTGCTTATCTGAAATCCTTAATTGGAGCTCATCAATTATGTTATACCATGTTGGATGAACTTGTTTTAAGTTAGATGGAACTTTTCTTAGCCTTAGGATTTTAGCTTCATCAAATTTGCTTACAAATCCTCTTTGTTGCACCACATATATTTCTTCTTCAAGAACATCATTTACAAAGCTTATTTGAAATCCAAATAGTGAATGCTCCATCCTTTTTGTGTTAAAAGAGCTATCACTAGTAAAAAATTGGGTTTTTACAGCGCACATTATGCCACGGTTCACTAGAAACCGCAGCATAATGGTGCGCGATGGCAGTTTTGTAAATAAATCGAAGGAATATGCCGCGGTTCAGAGGGGAACCGCGGCATATACGCCAGTCAACCATCCCCTTTGACGCCACGTCTGAAAAAAAAATTAAATAACAGCCTATATGCCGCGGTTCTCTGGAAAACCACGGCCTATACCCCTGCCAATTTATTGCAGGGGCTGACTGAGTCAGAGAATTTCAGAAGTTACAGGGGTATATGCCGCGGTTCTGAGAGTAACCGCAACCTATTCTCCTACCTGAAATAAATTTAAAATGAATTTGAAATATTTAGAGGAATATACCGCGGTTGCCCTCCGAACCGCGGCATATAGTTTAAAAATAATTTCAAAAATGCCATCTTATACCGCGGTTGCCGCCGAACCGCGGCATATAGTTTAAAAATAATTTCAAAAATGCCATCTTATACCGCGGTTGCCGCCCAACCGCGGCATATAGTTTAAAAATAATTTCAAAAATGCCATCTTATACCGCGGTTGCCGCCGAACCGCGGCATATAGTTTAAAAATAATTTCAAAAATGCCATCTTATACCGCGGTTAAGTAGTGAACCGCGGTAGATTCCCCAGTCAGAGTTAAAAAATAAAACTTTGGAACAGTATCGTCTTGTTCGCGCAGACGCTCAACAACTTCGAGTTTTCTTCTCCCGCCGACCACCCATCTCAGTTCCCTCGTTTCTTCACCGTTTAAACTCAAAATTGTTCGGTCATTTCCCATTTTTGACGATAACAAACAGTTTTAGCCGATCAAAATCGTTTGAAACGCCTGTCATTCCTCTCCGCTGCCATTCCCCTTTGTTGCACCAAGCTTTTTCGCCGCCCCTGTTCCAGGTATTTATGCCCTTTTGCATTCTTAACATGATTTCTTCATAGTGGTAACTTTAACAAATTTTGATTTTTTCCCAAATGTTGAATTCATATACACTAATTAATATGAATTGTCTTTTGCAGAGATTCAAGACACTACTATATGCAGGTCTGTTTTTGTGGTAGTGGATATCACAAAAACAGACCTGCAATTTTAAAAAACTGTAGGGGAATATGCCGCGGTTGTAACCCCAACCGCGGCATATAGTGGACAAATTTTTTTTTTTTAAAAAAAGGATTTAGGCAGCGGTTCTTTGGACAACCGCGGCATATTCCGCAACCTATATACCGCGGTTATAACCGCGGCCTAAAGTCTCTGACTTACTACTGCGGCTGAATATGCCGCGGTTCGTAAACCGCGACGTATAGTGAAAAATAACCGCGGTAAAAACCCCTCGCTGCACTAGTGTATTAGAGCTCTTGTGTCCAGGTGAGTAACTAGGTGAATGTCTAATTATAGGCAATTCTAGATTGCTACCAACCTAGCTTTATGCTTTTGTATTGGTTTTGCTTTATAAATTCATTTAAATTCAATGATATATTTTTCATATGGACAATCTACGAGTTCCCGTTACAACAAAAAAAAAAATCAACGTTTTCTAGACAAAATCAGTACATTGCATAAAATCCGTAATTAAATATTATTCACGGATTACGTATGAAAAAAATCCGTATGAAAAGAATCTGCATGTAATATAGACGTCATTAATCTTACATACAAAAAAAACTAAATAAAACGTTACATGCATATAAATAATAGAATCCTTAAAAAATTTTGTATGTAATTCAGGGTGAATTACATATGAAATATGAAATAATTTGTATGTAAGTTACATACAAGATAATTCGTAGATAATTTATTCAAAATACATAGTTATGTTACATAGGACATAATTCATAGGTGAATTACATAAAAAAAAATTGTAGATAATATTGGATAAGTTACATACTAAATAATCCATAAATAATATTAGGTGAACTGCATGCAATTATTTCCAAAATCTTTTATACCCTGTTCATTATAGTGAAATTAAAATTAAACAAAATAAAATTTGATACCAACAACACTTTTACTTAATCCACATTCAAATTATAAACAACTTAAAATCTAAATCAAAGGTAACACATCTAATCTAAAGAATGCAAGTCAACAAACCATAGGGGTGTCATCTTTGTCACACCCGTGTGCTACAATCAATACCTCTTTTTTAGTCACATACCTTTCTATGTTTCCACCACATCAATACCCCTTCCTTTTAACTTCATTAGTGCATTCAGAGATGTCATTTGAATTCCTTGATTGATCTTGACTACTTCTCAAGTCTCAATTTTTTAGCCCACTTAATATGGGCTTTTTAAAAACCCCAACTTCTAAAACCCATATAAAGTGGGTTGCGATAGAGTTAGGATGAACTAGCCCCCAAACCAAACTAAATTAATTAATATTTTTTAGTTATTTCTTTTATTTACTTTACAAGTTCAATAATTTTTAAAATTTACTTAATATTTAATGTCTTTTTAATTAAATATTAATATATAAATAGTGATTTTATAAAAAATTATTTAAAATAATTTTTTAATTATAAGTATATTTTAAATTTATAATTTTATTATTTTGGAAAATTAAAAAAGAAAATTTTTATTATTATTTTTATTTAAAAGAAAATGAAAAAATTTTCAAAAAATCAATTATAAAAGTAACACAGTTCAAAATTCGATTTTTTAATAATCGAATTCTAATATCTATATAAATATTTGAAATATTAATTATGGATAAATTTTAAATTCAAATCTACTGTTTGGGTGAATTTTTAATATCAGTGTAAAAATTTTATTTTTTATAGTTTTTCATGTAAAATTCTTTTGTTGAATGTTTTGTATAGACATATATATAAATTAAAAAATTAAACCACAAACTTTATAAAGTTTAAAATTAATTTCAGGTAATAAAATAACTAATTTATTAGTGAAAAATTCTTGTTAGAAAAATTGTTATAAATATCATATATGTTAGTAGAGATCGCAATGGGTCGGGTAGGGCACGGGTAGTGCCTACCTGCAACCCCACCCGCCGGATAAATATGTACCCGCTACCCGACCCATTACTCGTCGGATACCCGTTTAAAAAATACCCGCGGGTACCCGCGTATACCCGTAAAAAGTAAAAAATATATTTAATACATTTTGAAAATAAAAGTACAAATATATATATATATATATATATATATATATATATATATATATAATAAAAATTAAATTAAATATAAAACAAAATTTAATTTTAATTAAATTTAACCTAATAAAATATAATTTTATTTTATTTTTAATTAAATTTAATTAAAAAATATAAATTTTTTATTTTTTATTTTTTGCGGGTAACGGGTACCCGCGGGAGGGGTAGTATACTATCCGTACCCGACCCGTTTAAAAGCGGGTATTAAAATACCCGCTACCCGTAGTAAATATCCGCATATAGTTACTACCCGCTACAGATTTTACCCCCGGATACCCGTGCCCGCGGATAAAATTGCCATCCCTATATGTTAGTATACAAGATCTAGATGTAATCCTAATGGTTATAAATTCAGATTTTTTTTCTAACCTTTTAGATTAAATTAATATTTTAAAATCAGACCTATCTTTATCCAACAAAGATCATTTTTTATTGAATTATTTATCATAATTGAGCCGATTATAATAAAAAATAGTTAAATAATAGATACAATATTTTTAAATAAATATAATGTTATAATTTATAACACTAATATTAAAATTATTATTGTATTTAATTATTAACATATAAAATAAATAATAATTATAATAATTATAATAATAAATAAATTACATCAATGTCTCATAATAAGAAACTAATAAAAAAGACAAATAAATATAATATAAAATATGTGAAAAGACATAAAATATATAAATTGATGTAAATGACTAAATTATATGTTTCATAAAAAAATTCTAAAAGAATTATATAACTTTATAAATAATAAATTTTAATTTTATTAAATTTGGAAAATTAAAAAAGTTAAAAAGTTATTATGTCAAAATTTTAACATGTTCACATCAATTAAAAAAAATGTAATTTTGATCACAAATCTTAATCGAATGATATTGATTTAAATTAGTGACAAAATAGATTATCATCTATAAATAAATTCGTTAGTCCATCAAAATTTTACAAACTAAATTAACTTTTTTAACTTTCAAACCTATTTTATGTTGATATCTCTTAAACGTCAAATTTACAAACCAAAATTAAGATAAAAAGATTATCAAAACAGAATTTGGAAATTAAGGAATAATTGTATAAAAGCATTATTATTAAACTAATTAATATAGAAATAGTTATGAAGTAGAAAATTAATTTTATCGGCAAAAAAATATAATTACACATGAATCATATATAAGTTATTAGTGACAAATATTAAATGAAAGTTGGATAAAATATACATATGATTTGTGATTACTTGTATGATGATATTATGTTTTTGAACATTAAATTTTGTAAAAAGAAAAACCCATGGAATGACCCTGGCCTATAGGGCTTTAGGAGTTTTTAACCCTGTGAATTTTTTTAATGAAGAATTTTTTGGGTTCTGTGAGCTTTTTTAATGAAGAATTTTTTGGGTCCTAATCCACATGGGATTAGGACCAAATCTTATTAAAGAGACTCATTTAACAGCTCTAATTGCGTTTAGGGTCACGTGGTTATTGCATCCCAGTCCAAGAACCAATTTCCATTTGTTCCATCATTAGAATCTCGAGAAGCCTAAGGAAGATGTTTCTTTATTCGACATATGGTTTTTCGTGACAATTATTCTCCATGAGTTCAAATTGCTTATAGTGTTGACACCGTGGCCTTTTGCAATGTCAACATTCTTTTTCCAAGTGACTTGACTTCTTGCAAATGTCACATGAAGATATTTATCTAATTTGGAATCAGAGAAGCTTCTATAATGTTTTATTTATTTCTATAACTTTACCTATTTTCTTTCCTCCACTTCCTTTATTTTGAGACCTTAACTTTTTGTTTTGATTGAAAGAAATTTTTGACAAAGTCATCATTATACCTCTTTAATATTTGCTTATATACTTCAAGAAAGTCTATTAGTTTTTTCCTTAAGATCGATAGATCCTTGATTTATTTGATTGTAGTCATTGCATCATATTTATTGAGAATAGAATTTAGATTTTTTCTCGACAATTTTCTTGTCAAGAGTATTTTCCTCACATGCTCCAATTTGCTTTATTTCTTTTCTTCTAAATAACAATCTTCAATGTTCTTCACATTTATTAGCTCAACACATGCCTTAGAGTTTGAAATTTAACAGTACATATCTTTACACTTTCTTGAAACTCATCCTTTAATGTGCTCCACACCTCTTTGACAATTACGTCATTCCTTACTCTTGGAAAAATAACATCAACAATGACATTTTTGTTTAAACTTATGACGATGGGTTGAACCATCTTCAAAGGTTCATTTTAACCATTGTTAAAAGCTCCTTTTACACTAGTGAATCATAATTTTATCCAATAAAAATAGGTACAAAAGTCGAAGAAGGATCCATATTGGCCATTTCTTAGAAAATTTTTGCGATTGATACGGAATATAGTAGGAAAGTCTTTTTTAGAAATAGTTGGGTATTACATCTACGCCTACTAGATTACCATGTGTAACTTTGGTAACACTATTAGAATTTAAGGAGAGTTTGACAAGCTTAGTGAGGTGAGTAGCATTGTAGTAAATATATGTTGTAGAAGGTAGATTTGGAAACGGTGGGTAATGGAGGAGTTTTACATAAGGTAGTGATTGATTTTATGGAACTAAACTTTATTATGTTTTATAAAGTTACTTGAGCATATTGAAAAATTTCACCACATATATAGGCATGAGATTGTTTCTTCACAATGATCTAGAATTTCTTAGAACTTCACCTAATTTTAGTTTTTTTTTTAACTTTATAGAAGTTGCATCATAATTTAACATTTCTACTGGGAAAAACATATCTTTTGAAATGAAATCTTCTTGTTATGACATTTTATGTGCTCTTACAGGTTTCAATCCCCAAATTAGAATCTTTGGAGTTATCCTCAATCAACATCCAAAAGATATGGAGTGATGAATATGACCATTGTTTTGAAAATTTGCTCACATTGAATGTGACCGATTGCGGTAATTTAAAGTATTTACTATCATTCTCTATTGCTGAAAGTTTGGTGAATCTTGAAAGCATTTTTGTAAGTGGATGTGAAATGATGGAAGATATATTTCGTCCGGAAGATGCAGAGGTGTGTGGATTCATTTAATATTGAGTTTGATTAATGTTATCCTTTGTTGTTTGATATATTAAGTAATCAGGTCTTTTAATTGCTCACCTATAAAGTATTTTTTATTGTAACAGTATATTGATGTTTTTCCTAAGTTGAAGAAAATGGAGATTATCTGCATGGAGAAACTCTGTACAATTTGGAAATCTGATATTGGTTTACATTCCTTTAGTAATTTGAACTCTTTGATGATAAGAGAGTGCCATAAACTTGTTACAATTTTTCCTAATTATATGGGGCAAAGATTGCAAAGCCTTCAAAGCTTGACAGTTAAAGATTGCGAATTGGTTGAAAACATATTTGATTTTGCAAATATTCCGCACACTTGTGATATTATTGAAGCAAATTTGGGTAATATATTTCTAGAAAACCTGCCAAATTTGGTGAACGTATGGATGGGTGACACTGGTGAAATACTCAAATGTAATAATTTGCAAAGCATAAGAGTTAATGTGAGTCCAAAATTGAAATATCTCTTTCCAGTTTCTATTGCCAATGACCTACAAAAACTAGAAGTCCTTGAGATACGGGATTGTTGGGCAATGACAGAGATTATTGCTTTGGACAAACATTCAAGTGCAACTGCTATCACCTTTAAATTTCCTCATCTAAACACTCTATCATTAATAGACTTGCATGAATTGAGGAGTTTCTACTCAGGAATTCATACTTTAGAGTGGCCACCATTAAAGAAATTGAAAATAGTCGACTGTAGCATGCTCAAAGGATTGACTTCAGAAATCACAAATTCATCAGAACAACCAATTGTTTTAGCAACAAAAAAGGTACATAAAGTTCGTTCAGATACAAATCAGAAGTTCTTTTTTGAAGCTTGTTCTTGGAAATATAGAATATGTCCTGTTTTTTATGAAAAGCGTGAATCCTCAACCTTTAAGAAGGATGTGAGATTACGCCTTTTATTTCTTAAATCAAAATAATAAATTATGATTCAACTAGTATGCTTTAATACTAACAATAAGTCTTTTTATTAATTTATTTAGGCAATATATAATTTGGAATACATGTCGGTGAGCTTGAAGGAAGCAGAGTGGTTGCAAAAATACATTGTTAATGTTCACAGAATGCACAAACTAGAAGAACTTAATTTGTACCGGTTGAAGAATAATGAAGTTCTCTTTTGGTTTCTTCACAGACTTCCCAATTTGAAAAGTTTAACATTGGGACTTTGTCACATAAAAAGAATTTGTACTCGTGAAAGTCTTAGTTCACCTGAAAAAATAGGTGGTGTTATGCAACTTAAAGAGTTAGAATTACGTAGCATGTGGTTTCTAGAGGAGATTGGTTTTGAGCATGATGTGCTTCTTCAAAGGGTAGAACGCTTAATCATCAGTGGATGCAAAAAATTGAGAAATCTAGCATCATCCTCGGTATCTTTTAGTTACTTAACATCCTTAGAAGTGGTGAACTGTATGATGAGGAATTTAATGACACTCTCAACTGCTAAAACCTTAAATCAACTCACAACGATGAAGGTAAGTTCATGTCCATTAATTGTGGAAATTGTTGCAGAAAATGAAGAGGAAAAAGTACAAGAGGTTGAGTTTAAACAATTAAAATCATTAGAATTGGTGTCTCTACAAAATCTCACAAATTTCTCTAATGTTGAGAAGTGTGACTTAAAATTCCCACTACTAGAAAAATTAGTAGTAAGTGAATGCCCTCAACTGAAAAAGTTATCTGAAGTCCAAAGTGCTCCAAAGCTACAAAAAGTACATGTTGAAGCAGGAGAAAAAGACAAATGGTATTGGGAAGGTGATCTGAATGCCACTCTACAAACACATTTCACAAACCAGGTATGCATTAAAGTATGTTGATCATCACAAATTTTCATTGCATCATACTCCATAGATAATTTAATGTTAATTTCTTTGAAAATGTTCATAACTAATAATTCAATTCTTTTGCAAAACATAAATATTATGAAGCATGAACATTATGTCGTTTTGTACATATTTAAGTAATTTATTTCCTATTTTCATTAGGTCAAGGTTTATGGATTGTATTATCAAGTTGGATTTGATATCCAAATGTCTAGCATAATTTCACATTCATATACTCTTCGAATTATTTGAAACAATTTCCACTTTTTTTCATTTTTCCAAATTTGGTTTTATAACAAATTATATAATGAACTAAAGTGCGGGTCACATATACCATAAGAATTAGTATAAAAGACTTTTTATATATTTATTCAATCATTGATTGTCATGTACATCTGACATTTAGTTTCTTCTCTTTTTAAGGTTTCTTTTGAATATTCAAAGGATATAAATCTTGTTGATTATCCCGAGAGGAAAGATCGACGTGGTAAATTTGCTTTTCCGGACAATTTCTTTGGTTGTTTGAAGAAATTGGAATTTGGTGAAGCATGTAAAAGAAATACTTTGATTCCCTCTCATGTACTACCTTACTTGAAGAACTTAGAAGAATTGAATGTGGAGAAATGTGAATCAGCACAACTAATATTTGACATAGATGAGAGTGAAATCCAGACGTATGGAATGGTGTTTCGTTTGAAAAACCTTACTTTAAAACACTTGTCAAATTTAAAATGTGTATGGAAGGAAAATCTCCAAGGAATTTTCAGCTTTTCCAATTTGAAAAGAGTGGATGTTGATGGTTGTGGAAGCCTAGTAACATTGTTCCCTTTATCACTCGCCAAAAATCTTGGGAAGTTGGAGACACTTTATATAAAGGAATGTGAGAAAATGGTAGAAATAGTTGGAAAGGAAGATGAAATGGAGTATGGAATGACATTAATGTTAGAATTTCCTCGTTTAACCATGTTACGTCTTTGGAATATGCCACTGTTGAGTTGCTTTTACCCTGGAAAGCATCATCTAGAATGTCCCTTGTTAAATAAATTACATGTGAAATGTTGTCCTATGCTGAAGCTATTCAGATCAAGCTTTGATGATGATAGTAAAAGAGAAGTTTTAGAGGCTCCAATAAGCTTGCTACGACAACCTTTGTTCTCGATTCAAAAGGTAACAAAACATTCAAATTTAATCCTTTTGTGCTTCCTTTTCTTTTCGTTGATATATTTTTCTCTTAATAGTATCTAACTAACATCAACATATTTTTTTTGAATTTTTTTGACTTCAATTGTCAGGTTTCTCGCAAACTGGAGGAACTGACACTCAATGAGGAAAACATTAAGCTAATGAGTGATGTACGTTTGCCACAAGACCTTCTTTGTAAATTAAAATATCTTCAACTATTCTTTGAGGATGATAACAATGGGAAAAATAGTTTGCCTTTTGATTTCTTTCACAAGCTACCCAATTTAGAATGGCTTACAGTACACAAATGCTTTGGTCTGAAGGAGATATTTTCCTCTGAAAAGCTTCAAGTTCGCGACAAAGTACTTGCTGGATTGAAACGATTATATTTGCTCGAATTAAAGGAGTTAGAGTGTATAAGTTTAGAGCACACGTGGGTGCAACCATACACTGAAAAACTTGAACTCTTATATCTTTACGAGTGCCCTCTGGTAGAAAGAATAGTTTCTTGCGCTGTGTCATTCATCAATCTTAAATATTTATTTGTGATGCACTGCGAAAGAATGGAGTATTTATTCACATTTGGTACACTCAAAAATTTGATGAAACTTGAGATCTTAATCATAGATAATTGTGGATCAATCAAGGAAATTGCAAGAAATGAAGAGGAAGATGGTTGTGATGAGATAATATTTGGACGACTCAGATTAATTGAGCTGAAACACTTACCGAAGCTAATAAGCTTTTATTCAGGAAATGCCACCTTGCAATGCCCATGTTTACAAAATGTGATGGTAACTGAATGTCCCAATATGATAACTTTCTCTGAAGGAGTCATAAAACTAGCAATGTTTTCGGGAATTCAAACATCTGCAGATTCTGATTTCACTTTCGACGTCGATCTCAACACAACTGTCGAAAGCTTATTTCATTGGGTAAGAATTACTTATCCTACTTAATTTTTTTATATATACTAAATAGTCTTCTGTTTTTTTTACATTACTTTCTTTTTTCTTGTGTTATAAAATACTCTTCTCTTAATTAACCTCAAATCAATTATAATATATTATATTATTTAGCAATAGGTTTTGTTTGAAGGATAACTATTTTAAAACAATTATTTTACTAGGTACACAAATATGAATTAAATGTTTTACTAACATTACTCATTAATATCCATCATATCCTTTTCTCACTTTCCACGTCGATATCAACACAACTGTCCAAAGCTTATTTCATGAAAAGGTGAGAATTACTTATCCTAATTAAATTTTTGTATGTAAACTAAATAATCTTCTTTTGTATTACATTACTACTTTTTTCTCCTGTGTTATAAAATACTCTTCTCTTAACCTTAAATCAATTAGAATATATTATATTATTTAGTAGTAGGTTTTGTTTGATGGATAATTATTTAGAAAATTATAATTATAACTCTATAACATCAATTATTCATAAAATTGAAGCGTAAAGACTAATAATAAGATAAAAAATTATAAATTTAAATGACAGTTTTAAAATTTCAATCAACTTTTTAACATTGGTTGTTCATGGAACCGAAATAGAAAGTACATATATGGCATAAGTTATTTCACCAACCGAGACCATATGTTCTATTAAAAAAACTCGAATAAAAAGAGAGTTGTATCTAATTTTGGCCGAATTGTAACCGTCCTTGTACGAGTTGTATCTACCTTAGTCGAGCTGTATCCGACTTGATGGAGCTATATTTGATCTTGGTCGAACTGTATCAAACTCATCCTTACCTTATCTAGATATCCCAGAGTGATAATTTTAAAATTTTAATCAACCTTTTGACCATGATTGTTCATAGAACTAAAGTAGAAAGTTTATTTTCCAACGGTTATGAAAGAATCGAGCCCATATCTCCTCTTTAGAAAAAAAAATTTGAAAATTTTGGTATACTTTTTGGCCTCCTAAAGGTAAATCTGAGTGATCTTATTAACTAAATACGAAGCGTATGAAACATGTTAATTATAACCTGATATTGAATTTCTTGCTTTTTTAGGAGTTTTTCAACTATTCAAAGCACATGATTCTTGATGATTATCTTGAGATGACGGGAGTTCAACACATAAAACCTGCTATTTCAGACAATTTCTTTGGTAGTTTCAAGGAATTAGAATTTGATGCAGCATGCAAAAGAGCTATCGTAATTCCATTTCATGTACTCCCTTACATGAAGAACTTAGAAAAGTTGAATGTGCATAGTTCTGATGCAGTCGAGGTAATATTTGACATTGATGAGAGTGAGGACAAGACAAAGGGAATAGTCTCTAGTTTGAAAAAACTTACTTTAAACAACTTGTCAAATTTGAAACATGTATGGAAGGAAAATTCCACAGGAATTATCAGCTTTCATAATTTGCAAGAAGTGGTTGTTAATGGTTGTGGAAGTTTGATAGCATTGTTCTCTTCATCCCTAGCAAGAAATCTCGGGAAACTTAAGAAGCTTGAAATAATCGATTGTGGAAAACTGTTAGAAATAGCTGAAAAGGAAGATGGAATGGAACATGGAACCAAAATAATGTTTGAACTCCCTTGTTTGTCTTCGCTATTTCTTGTAAACATGCCACTCTTGAGTTGCTTTTATCCTGGAAAGCATGATCTGGATTGTCCGTTATTAGAAGACTTATTTGTGTGTTATTGTCCTAAATTGAAGCTATTCACATCAGACTTTGATGAAAATCAGAAAGGAGCTATAGGGGCTCAAATTAGCCCACTGCAACAACCTATGTTTTCAGTTGAAAAGGTAGCGAAGCATCAACATTTACACTTTTTTGAGTTTCCTTTTCTTTCCATTTTCCTTTTAATGCTTTTACTTACAACACATGCACGTTTTCTTTTGAATTTGTTTGTCATTAATTGTTAGGTTTCTCCCAACATAAAGCATTTGGCACTCAATGAAGAAAACATTATGTTATTTAGAGAAGTACAGTTGCTACAACACATTCTTTGCAATATAGTCTTTCTTTTTTTGTGCTTTGAGGATTTTAACAACGAGAAAGATAGTTTGCCTTTTGACTTCTTTCACAAGCTACCCAATTTAGTCTTGCTTGGAATACAAAGTTTCTTTGGTTTGAAGGAGATATTTCCCTCTGAAAAACTTCAAGTTCACGATGGAGGACTTGCGGGATTGAAACAATTATTCTTGATAGATCTAAAAGAGTTAGAGTTGGTGGGCTTAGAACACCCTTGGGTAAAAACGTACTCTGAAAAGCTTGACGAGTTAAGGCTTGAGAAGTGCCCTCAGTTACAAAAATTAGTTCATTGTGCAGTGTCTTTCATCAATCTTAAAGAACTGCGAGTGGAACTCTGTGAAAGGATGGAGTATTTATTCACATTTGCAACAGTTCAAAGTTTGGTGAAACTTGAGACCCTAATCATAAATAGTTGTGAGTCAATCAAAGAAATTATTAAAGATGAAAATGAAGATGGTTGTGCTGAGATGGTATTTGGACGACTCAAATCAATCGAGCTGAAATCATTGCCAAGACTTGTAAGGTTTTATTCAGGGAAGGCCACTCTGCAATGCTCGTATTTAAAAATCGTCATGGTAGTTAAATGTCCAAGTATGATAACTTTTTCTGAAGGAGTCATCAAAGTGCCAATGCTTTCAGGAATTCAAACATCTAAGGATTCTGATTTAACCTTTCATGACGATCTCAATACAACTATCGAGAAATTGTTTCACCAAGAGGTAAGAATTCATTCTCTCAATTCAATTATTACCGCCAGCTGAAAAATTATGCTATGCATTCATTTTATCATTAATAAATAAGTGAAAATTTTCTTTTAATAAGAAAATTGCAGGCGGCCTCCTAATACATTTATATGTTAAGGTCTTCAAATAACACTACATATCGATTCTAAAACTGTAAATGTTAATAACTTTATATTAACATATAGAAGTTGTTACATAACATTCAATTATAAACTGTCAGGAGACTTAATAATCACTCAGATAAATTAAAAAGTTAATTAGCTTCGAAATTACCCACTCTTAATATAAAATATAACTAATTTATGAATTAGTTTTGACTAAGATGCCTTTGACAGTAAAATATTAAAAGTTAATTAGTTTTAGTGTTATAGTAAATTTTAAAAGATTAAGTTGTTACATTAGTCACCCTATTGATTTTATAAGTATCCCATGTTTACTTTGCTTCATCTTCTTCAGCTTCCTTTTCTCCCCATTTACATTTACTGTCGAAATTCAACAAATATTTTGCTTTCTTTTACTTGGTTTATATATTGTATATTTTTTTCTCTTCTTTTTCATATATATTTGCTCATTCTTTTACTGAGCCTAAACAACACATTTCTTTTTTATCCTTTTGTACTTTTCCTTTATTATTTTCCTACCTTCATTCTAATTGGATCTCTTGGCCTTATTTTCCGCTTTAATTATGAGCCCAAAACATTCTATCGTTATTACTCTCTCCTCTCCTTTTTAAAGATCTGATTAGGTATGTGTTAAAAAATAGATAATTCACTTATATGATTAAATTTGTTTTAAACTTACTTATTTTTCTCTAAAAACTATCCTAAATATTAATGACATATAGTGTTGTTCTTTTTGAATATTTTTATTCTTTTAATCTCTCTCAATAAAAGAAGGTCTGATTATGCTTTTATTAATAGAAATTTAAGATAAATGTAGCTTTGGACTCTTAAATTTAAAAAAGAAATAATCTTTAATATTTGAAAAATATTATTTTAATTTCCAAACACTAATATTAGTGACTAAAATTATTTTAACCCTCAAAGTTATTGTTTAAGTACTAAAATCATACTTTTGAAATTTGAAAAAATATGAATTGAAAATTACCTTCAATTTTTTCTACATGTTGAGTTTGCATGGGCTAAAACCGTTATGTGGTCATTCTATGCTTTGAAAACCAAACCATTCGGGACATCACAAGGTTTACTGGTTAAACTTGTCATATAGTTGAACGGTGATTGAAATTAGTATTAATAAATAAAACAATATAAAATAATATACAAAAATAACATTAAAAATATAATATCATAACTTAAAAAAAAATTAAAAATGAAAAAATAACTTTCAAAATTTGCATAAAAATTAAAAGTAAATGGTTTCTAAAAAGAAATACAAAATATTTTAGGTTTTTTACTTTTAAGGAAATTTCAAAATAAAATTTACAAAACATTTTTAAAAAATTCCAATTAATTCTTCAGGACAAAACTGTAATTTTTGAAGCCGATTTTGTTCAAGTTTTCCAGTTTTTGATCCATTCAATTGGAGAACGGATTTGAAAGTGTAATGGACCAAATACTATAGAACAATTCGATTGGAGATTGAGTCTGTAATTCTAAAAGGCCAAACACTAAATGAGTTAATCGATTTTTCGATTCAACTGGTCGGTCTATTTCTCAAAACAAAGTTACTTGTTATCATTCCATTGTCCTTTTATAACTTTTTTTTTTCATTTTGGTCAGAAAACCGTTAGCCATCATTTTTTCTCTTTTTATATCTTAGATAATTGACACCTATTATAAAAATAAATGAATAAATAAATAAGCTGCAGGCCTATTACCAAAATGTGACTTAAGTATTCATTCAAAAATCCAAGTGATCTTAATCAAATATCAAGCATGTGAAACTTGTCCATTACTCTGACGTTGAGTTTCTTGACTTGGAAGGAATTTATGGAATATTCAAAGCGAATGATTCTTGATGAATATCTTGAGATGACAGGAGTTCAGCACATAAAACCTGCTATTTCAGACAATTTCTTTGGTAGTTTCAAGAAATTGGAATTTGATGCAACATGCAATAGAACTATTTTAATTCCATCTCATGTACTTCCTTACTTGAAGAACTTAGAAGAATTGAATGTGAAAGAATCCGATGCAATGCAAATAATATTCGACATTGACGAGAGTGAGGTCAAGACGAAGGGAGTAGTTTTTGGCTTGAAAAAAATTACTTTAAAGAACTTGTCAAATTTGAAACATGTATGGAAGGAAACTTCCTCAGGAATTGTCAGCTTTCATAATTTGCAAGAAGTGGTTGTTAATGGTTGTGGAAGCCTAGTAACATTGTTCCCTTTATCACTTGCCAAAAATCTTGGGAAGTTGGAGAGACTTGATATACAGAAGTGTGAGAAAATGGTAGAAATAGTTGGAAGGGAAGATGAAATGGAACACGGGACGACAATAATGTTTGAATTCCCTTGTTTCACATATCTAGTTCTTGAAAAGATGCCACTGTTGAGTTGCTTTTACCCTGGAAAGCATCATCTAGAATGTCCCTTGTTAGATTGGTTACATGTGGCATGTTGTCCTAAGCTGAAGGTATTCCGATCAAGCTTTGATGATGATAATAAAAAAGAAGCTTTAGAGACTCCAACTAACTTACTACAACAACCTTTGTTCTCGATTGAAAAGGTAATGAAGCATTATAATTTAACCTTTTGTGTTTCCTTTCCTTTTCTCTTTATAGTATCGAACTAACATCAACACATCGTCTTTTGAATTGTTTTGACTTCAATTGTCAGGTTTCTCCCAAACCGGTGGGATTGACACTCAATGAGGAAAACATTAAGCTAATGAGTGATGCTCGTTTGCCAGAAGACCATCTTTGTGAATTAAAATTTCTTATACTATCCTTTGAGGATGATAACAATGGGAAAGATAGTTTGCCTTTTGATTTCTTTCACAAGCTACCCAATTTAGAATGGCTTACAGTACAGAAATTCTCTGGTCTGAAGGAGATATTTCCATCTCAAAAGCTTCAAGTTCACGACAAAGTACTTGCTGGATTGAAACGTTTATTTCTGTTCGAATTAAGTGAGTTAGAGTGTGTAGGTTTAGAGCACACGTGGGTACTACCATACTCCAAAAAGCTTGAATTTTTAAGCCTTCGCACTTGCCCTCGAGTAGAAAGCATGGTTTCTTGTGCAGTGTCATTCATCAATCTTAAATATTTATATGTGAAGCTCTGTGAAAAGATGGAATATTTATTCACATTTGCAACATTCAAAAGTTTGGTGAAACTTGAGACTCTAAGCATAAAGAAGTGTGAATCAATCAAAGAAATTGTGAAAAAGGAGGATAAAGATGGTTGTGATGAGATAGTATTTGTACGGCTCAGATCAATTAAGCTGAAATCCTTACCAAAGCTAGTAAGCTTTTATCCAGGGAATGCCACTTTGCAATGCTCATATTTGAAAAACGTGATGGTAGCTGAATGTCCCAATATGATAACTTTCTCTCAAGGAGTCATTAAAGTGCCAAACTTTTTGAAGATTCAAACATCAAAAGATTCTGATTCAACATTTCACGATGATCTTAACACAATGATCCAAAAGTTGTTTCACAATCAGGTAAAAACTCATTAATAATATTTTAGTAATAGAATGATGTTATATATCCTAAGTCTTTTCTTCACTCTTGATACTTTTAGAATGAAGCTCATTGGTGCATGTCCGTTATTTTGATGCAATCTGTTATTTTCCAATACTCAATGAATTTTAGATATAATAAAGTGTGTGTTGTTAATGTTCACACCTTTCGTAATTGAGAAAATAGAACATGGAGCATTCAGAAGATAGTGTCAAACAGTGTATTCCTAGCACTTTTCGTAATTGAAATTGAAAGTTTTTTTTCAATACAATATCAAAACTTTCATAGTAAATTGAGTAAGATCTCATTATAATCTTTGTCCTACGAACAATCCCAGGTTCTTTATAAAATCTTTTAGCTTAAAAAAAACCTGAATCTTTTATATAAAGTTTTTCCTATCAACTCACTATTTTTCATATATTCAGGTAATCCATCAGTCATGATGACAGTAATGAGCGTTTGGAGTTCTTCTTCCTGTACCATTTGGTAAGTATATATGTATTCCTGCATGTCAACCATACTGCAAATTCACTTCCCTTTTAAATCTTAATAGTGTTTGATATTTTATTCACCGTAATTTCCCTTTCTTCATATTTATATACAACACTAGAAAATGAAATTAATGACTAAATAAAACAGAATAGAAAGATTAGTCGCATTCAACGATTCACAAAGTTCAAAATTCCCAATGTTATATTTTCAATAATATATTGCAAAGATACAATCGCATTTTATATGTCCAAGTTGGAGAGCACTTACCAATTAATGCCACACCCAAAATTATATATTTTCTTTCGTTGTATACATAAATTTGAAAGGAGTAGTTATATATTTTTAGGTATAACTATACTCTTAATTCTATTATTATGATTGTGTGAGATTTATTTATTTTGTTTCAAATTTAATTGCAGTTATACATTAAAAGTAATACAATAAAATTCGTTCATTATAAATTTTTGTATCTCTCGAAACAATTAAATTCTCTCTTTCTTTTTATATCAACATTGTGAAAATGATTAATCTTTTAAAATTATTTTCTAGCGGAAATTCATTAATTTTGGGTAAAATGCATATTTTACACAAAATTAGCAACTTATATATGTTTCTCATTGCTCTTTGAGATCTTTACATTGTATATATCTTCAAAAGTCATATTCATTATATTGTTAAATTACTTCTGTCTCAAATATATCATAAATATTCCATTGTTTAACGAGCTTAAGTAGAAATGCTTATTAAGGAGACAGAGAGAAAAGAGTGCAAAAGGAAGAAAAGGATTATTCTATTATATTGATTAAAAACAGAGAGCATAGAGTTATGTAAAGAAGAATATAACTCATAAAACACTTATCAGTTATACAAACAGATTACACTATGTAATACCTCCCCTCAAACTCATACAAACAGATTACACTTTGTAATACCCCTTAAAATTATTGTGAGATATGATGATCAAAAATTAAGGATATGTCCGTTTTGATATTCAGTTTGAAGAAAGATATTGACGCTATACTAAAAAAATATGATAACGGAAATGATAAGTTAGGAGAATGGTCCTCATAACTTATATTCAATATCTACTAATGTTCCATTTAATTTTCGTTACTAATTATTATTTCCTATATTTAATTAAAAGATAAAAATTATAATAAAACTCAAAGACCCTTGAAAATAATATCAATGAACAACCATAAGTTTATTTCTAATAGTGTAGCAAAGGAAGATCTTGAAACTGGTTTGGCAAAGATGTCGACAACTTACAACATGGCTGAAATGTGAATCAACTGAATGTGATGTTGCTGGATATGATCACAAACAAATTGAAGGTGGATTTCAAAATGCTTGAACTTGGAATACATCAATGGATTTGAAGTTATGAGAACAATAACTAAATTATCATAATAAACCTTTGGTATTCCTCCATTGATGTGAAGTTCAGCAAGAAGAGACTATATTCAGAGTATCTCAGTAAAAACAATTGTCGCACTTCTGCATTCCGCCTTGGTGCTGCTACAGAGACTACCTTTTGTTTTTGGGAGTGCCAGATGAGGTTAGTTCCAAGATAAATGCAGAAACATATTGTGGATTTTATATCTTCTATGTTAGTGGCCCAATATACTGCGCTGAAACCGATGATGGATCAGAGGATGGCTATTAGAGCAAACCATGTTTCATTGTGTCAAAGAGATATCTCATAATACGCTTGACAACAATCCAATGATGTTGCTGAGGGGAATGCGTGAACTAACATACTTTATCAACATAGAAATATATTTCTGGTCTTGTGATTGTTAAGTATTGTAAAGTACCTACAATGGAGCGATAAAGAGTGACATCTTAAACCGTAGGATCCATCATGAGTAAGATGAAGAGAGGAGATCATAGGACTTGGCTGAGCTTTTCAACTTAACATATTCGCTTTCTGGAGATTATCATCGACATATTTGGTTTGGGATGGTAGACAACAACTCTCTATTGTAAAAAAAACTTGATTCACCTATGTTGTTGTTGTCTTATTCATACAATCAACAATACAATCTATAAACCTACAATTTTCTAACAGTTGTACTCAAAACAGACAAAAACAACTATAAACAGCTAACTCATTAACTACCCAGACTCCAACGGCTAGTACATTAGGTACCCATAACCATTAATTACCCACAACGACTAATACATTAAAATTTATAGCAAACCAACAAAATTCTCCCATAAACTTAAATGTCTCTTTTGTTGTTCATCTCCGTTCTTCTATTCTTTATTCAAGCTTCCCATGTGTAGTAACTCTTCTCACATCATGCTGGCAGTCGAGTTCTTCTCTTTCTTCATGATTGACTACACTCTTACTTTGTCTGTGGCTGACTTATATTTCGTTTTCACTATGGCCAACTTGTTCTTTGTTCTATCAGTAGCTGACTTATTCTTTGCATTCTCGGTGGCAGACTTGTTCTTCTCTTTGGCTAACTTGTTACTCGCCGGGTTCTTGTCAACAGACAGAGTTCTTTTTGAGAGATTGAACCACTCCCATGTATTATTGCACTCAATTGCACCAATCTCTTCATTCATTTCATTTCTCTACTTCTTATCTTGCACCTCAAGTGCAACTCTCATATCCTTCTCAGCTTTCAATTGTTCTTACAATCTTAAAACTTCTTGTTCAAGTTCCAATTGTCTCTTATGCAAATCCTGCTTTTTTCTTTCTAAGCTTGCTTGTAACTCTACATTGCCTCTAACCTCATTTCCAATTCTCTGTTCAAATCAACTTTTGCAAGTTTTAACCTTCGAGCAACAAGCTCGTCTCCACATATGTCCAAGCTATCCAAGTTGTACAAATGCACCCATGAGGTTTCCAAACACCTACCTCATTGAGATATACAAGCTCTCCACTTGATCATCGACTTATTCGAGCTATTTACATGCTCCATTGAGCTACCTAGGCTCCCCACCGAGCTTTCCAACTTGTTTACTTGTTCTATCGAGATATCTAGATTTCTTACCGAGCTATCCAAATTTCCCATCGAGCTATTTGAGTTATTCGCTTGCTCCACCATCTTGCTTGGGCTATTACATATCTTTCTGACCTCTCTATCTTACTCGGTTGCCTTGTCGAGTTCTCCACTCGCTCAGTTCCCAAGCTACGTCTCACCATCAACAATGACGTTTCTTCTTTAACTTTTTTTGTGAGGTTGATCGTGTCTTCTTTTCCATTAAATGGACAATTTTAAATTTTTAGCAAAATATTCAACCTTACCGTAGTTGAAACACTTATATCAGTAACGTTCCTTTGCATAATGACCATACATGTCATACTTTGAGTTTCTCAATCGACCTCCTCTCCATGGACCACTTCCTCTTTCGCACCAATTTTTCCCAGATTGTTCTTTCTCTTCTTCTTGTCCTCGACTTCTATTACTAGGACCACTTCCTCCACCTCTTCAATCTCGTCCTCTCCCATGAGTGTTATGAGTCTCTCCCTTCATTTGGAGTAGTTAATCAAGTGGCTTTGCCCTCTTCTTCTTCTTCTTCCACATAAGTCTAAAGGCACCCAACAAGCTTTTCAACCGTGAACAATGATAAGTCTTTAGATTCCTCAATTGCACAAACCACATTTTCGAAATCGTTAGTTAACGACCTCAAAATCTTCTCCACAACTTAGCTAGTGGGTACCGTCTCTCCGTTTCTGCCAAGTTGGTTCGCCACGGTTTCAACCTGAGTTATGTACTTGGCTTCACCTTCGGCCTCCTTCATCTTCATAGTCTTCAATTCACCCTTGAGTTTTTGAAGTTAGACTTGCTTCACTCAGTCATTCCCTTTATACGCCTTCTTTAGTATATCTCACGCTTCTTTTGAAGATTTGGCACTTGCAATCTTCTCAAAGTTGGACTCGTCAACAACTCAGTACAATATGTTTCTTGAGAATATGAATCAAAGACCTTGACGCCTTCTTCCTACAACATTTTCAAATCATCTACATATCTTTAGGTATACATCAATGTCATTTCCAGGTTGTCTAGGACTCGATATCATCACAGACAACATCGTATATTTTCTCTTCATGCACAATAAAGAAGATAGATTGCAAATCATCAACAAAATTGGCCATGAACTATGGTTGCTACTTAAGTTCCCATAAAGATTCATACCATCTGTAGCAAGTTCAAGTATTAAGTTTCCTTGCTCTACACCAAATTTTGGAAATGTTTACCAATCTTCTTCCATTGTGGGGAATTAGCTGGGTGTCGAAGAAGATTATCATACTTTTTTCATCGATGTGCCATTTCAGGTTCTTCGCATCTTTTTAATGGAAAACAATCGTTTCAACCTAGGTATTATAGGATGGTCTTCCAAAGACATGAAATGAAAGTGATCACTCGTGGCTCACAATCAAGTTTTCATTTGGAGAACAACACAAAATAATTTCAACCGAAAGTTTATAAAATTTATGCATAAACTTTAATGTACACATTATAGCAAATTATGAGAAATAACTTTTTCTGACTATTCGATCGGAAAATTCAAGATTTAATACAAGTGATTAAAAGTTAAATCATTTGTACTAAATCTCAAATGTGAACTAAAGTTCACTCAATGTTTAACTATCATTATAATAAATCTTATTACAATTAAAATTATTTAAACATACAAATCTAATAATAAATATAAATTTCATCCTACAAATATTTTAAAAATTTAATCAAAAATAAGATATCAAAACATACACTAAAAATTTGTCTAATATAAAAACAATAATGATAAAGACAAAATGTGACATCCCAAATATATAGCAAATATATATGCAAAGACATCACCAATTTATAATATTAGAAAGCAGTTAAGAGATGTACTTAAAGTATTGTAGGATTACAGTCTTCCAGAATTTACTAAGAAATTAAAACTTCAAGCACTAGAGTATTCCAAAATATGTCCAGAATTTGAAACTTAAAACATAACAAGGTTCTTCAAAATGACATAAGAGAACTAAGAATTCCTAGTGAGTCTAAGCTGCAGCATCATCTTCATTTCTCTCCAATGTTGTCTCCAGAGAAACCTCATCTTCCTCTGCTCACATCCAAGTGGATGATCATTGCAAAAGAAAACACATACAACAAGCACACAAACAAGCAAGGGTGAGCTAATTATATAAAAGCATGCATCATATCAAGCACATAACATACAAGAGTTAACTTAAATCAAAGCAGTTTAAGGCATACATCCTACCATGTTAACTACTAGACTTGAATCGTCCGGACTTTAGAATGATATTCGAGCTATGGCGGATCCTGCACTCGTGGTGACTTATGAAACTTGGGTTCCCCACCCTGCCATACTCATGAGGTTAGCCTGTTCCGGGCCTTGAGGCATACTGGAAGCCCCCAAGACTAAGACCTCTTGCTACTCCTCACCACATGGATTAATCCCTCTACTTGAGTATGATTAGCCATTGGAGTTTCAGAATGACCCCCAAGACTGAGCTCCTACTTTCATTCTAAAACACTAAGGATCTCACCAAGAGATCCTACACATATGGAACTTGATTTACAACTTGGATCATACTTTCATCACTTTGTAATCATATACTTTCTGCCACAATCAACATATACACAATCTAAACAAGAGAATTCACTATGGATCACAACATGAGGCACCACCATGTAACCCCCCTCTAAGGTCCATGGAATTACGTCCATCAAACATACTTTGAAAATCACATACTTTCACTTTTACATTACATACAAACATAGATATAATACTAATTGTACTTCAAAAGACCACAAACAACTTAAGAAGTCATCAAAACTCACATGAAACCATTCCATGTACATTAACAGACAATAACAGTCCAAGAAGACACACTAAACAACACAAAACCCCTTAACCGCATACTTAAACCAGGAAAATAACTTTGAAACTATCACCAACAGTTCTGGAAAGGCCCAAAACCTCTAAAACGACCTAAAGAACGTCCAAAAATGATATCCAGAGCCCCGAAAACCACCCAAAACTGTCCTGGATGATTTTCCGACGACAATAATCGATTATCATATGTGATAATCGATTATTTGCAAGAGCTTTGAAGATGATACAACTCTTTGACTAGAATAATCGATTATCAAGTGAGATAATCGATTATTCTTATCAGTTTTTGACAGCAACGTGATTTTTCTGGTTTTGGTGCATCTTAGACATATCCAATTGAACAATTTAAAATCTGTAACACTAATATTGATATGAAACATGTTTATAAATGAAAGTAAAGTATTACATTAGTCATTTGGATAGGAATTAGATGTACTAAACCAACTCAATTTCTACTCCAAAACATCACACTCAATAACTAGAGGACCCCAAACCCAATTCTAACACTTTGTACCTATTCTGACCAATTTGGTGACTCAAACAAGTCACAATCCACTTGCTAAGACTGCCTTAATAGCCCAATTGGTCATCGGAGAAGAACCCAATGTCTGAATGCATCAAACTCACCTTCAACGAAAGCACATATGATTAGTCACAACTGACTGGACCAAGCCAGGGCTGCTTTATGATCAGGGATGTGCCAACTCAGGTTTTTAAGGTTCCTCTATCCTACCAACAACGTACTCTCATAAAATCCTGCAAACTGTACTATGTGTCTTAGACTCCAATTACCCAAAGGCTATACATCACTTTAATTCTCACGAAACCCTTTTCTTCCTTTTTTTATATTTCTCAAACAAAAGTTCTTACAGTACCTGTACTGATATGTTAAATATGCAGAAAACTCCATTCCTTTTATCTTCACTAAACCCATCTAAATTTTAGCAATCAATTCCATCATAACAACTTACCACCAATACATTTTTACATGCACAATTTTCCAGCATCATAACACAAGCCAATTTATACTCAACAGGTACATAACAATTTAAATCAACACACCAATTCATGATTCAACATGCATATATCTCATACATTAATTTCAACCAAAAATAACTAGCTCCCCTTACCTTAGAGTTGAACTACCAAGCTCACAGGAACACTCCTTTATGGTGTCTCACACCACGAAAATTCCACCACGCCCTATAAACCACCCAAGTGGTGACATCAACAACTCTTAGAGCTTGATTTGACAGAGAGTATGAAAAGAAAACTTCACTGGTGACATGCAACCAGTAATATTGCATGCCCTAGGCTCAAAGACAACGAATGAAAAAGGGAAAAACGACTTACCGGTCGGAACGGAGAAAACGTTCAGTAGAAATGAAGCTCTCTATGCCGCGAACGCTTGGGTAGCGCCTATCTCGAATTCTTACGGTTTAGAGAGTTGGAAATCTAAAGAGAAGGCAGAGAAAACTTTAGGGCACAAGAGTTTAGAGAGAGAAAAGAGCTCAGGAAAGTTAGAAATCTGAGGAACCCTTCCTAAGGTCTGGTTAGCCTTAGAGTGATGGGCCTATTTGCCCCCATGTAAGGCCCAATGGACTAATAATTTATCAGACCCTTACACAAAATATAACCAATACCAGATATAAGGAACAAAAGACAAAGTGCAATTAGAATTAAATACAATTTAATCAAATCAAATTCCTAAAAAAATTTGGCTAACTATATGCAAAATGTGGTATCCAAAAATTTGGAAAAGGAAAACACAAAAATCACATCAGTGCGATGTATATCGAAAACCAAAAACTAACAGTGAATATTTGAGGGTGGTGTCACAATCGAAGTGAAGGAGTCGACGCTAGTGAGGAAGAAAACAGAACTTGTCAAGAGAACTCGTGACTGTTCAAAAATAATGTTCATGCACGAAAACAATCTATCAAAATGAAAGAAAATCATACCCAAAGCATCCAAGCAACATTCATTTGCGTTAAATGAAGCAAAAATTACTTTTGGTGGTGTTCGCAATTGTTGCTAGAATAGTTTAAAGGGCTGAGAAGAGAGAGCGCTAAGAAAGAGTGGAAGGGAAATGTTCTCTTATGTTGTTTTTTAATTTATAAAATATCGACGAATACTCTCGGGGACCGACGTCATATCACATTAGACGTCAGACAAGTAGGGGGACCAACGTCTAATGGGTGTAAAAGATTACTTTTGCACTGCATTTTTTAATGATTTAAACAGAATTAGGCGTCGGTCCTTGGGACCATCTGACGTCCAATGTGATATGACATCGGCCAATTGACTCTTCGACATCATAAGCACTAATGTAGTCAAGGGAAACGACAACGATTATTTTCACACATAGCCAACGGTTCCAAAACTTAGGCATATACAGGCGAGGCAAAAAGTCTACCCCTTTTTGCCTCGGTTGTAGACCGAGGCAAAAAAGATACTCGATTCTAAGATGACCGAAGTAGTAGGATTTTCCTCTTTTTTTTTAAAGGACTTTTCGCCTCGGTTCTCCTTGAACCGAGGTAGTATCTTGGACTTTTCCATATTTGTACCCTCGTATCTTTTTCTGCAAAAAATGAAATAATTTTAATTTTCTTTTAAATTAAGTGATATTTTTCACTCAATTTTATCTCTCTTCTGTTTTCCTCGTTTCCCTCACTTTCTTTGATTTTCTTGTCTTATTGTCTTATAATCCAACAAGATTATGTCTCCCAAATTATAGTTATCAAGGAATAAAAATAAAAATTCTAACTTTTGTGGTAAACTCGCAGCAAATGAAATATATGCAAATGTTTGCAAATTTCACGGTTACTTTATAATAACTCATATAAATGACAACTTTTACAACTTAATCATTTTATTGAATAAAATAATATATAACATATTAAAGAAATTAAATAATTTAAAGGTTCATGAACATGTGATATAATTATAATAATGGTTTTTCTAATATAATAAATAGTAAAATGTTTATAAAAATAATGTGAAGCACAAACATACCAATTAATTTAATTCTATGAAAAATATAAACTAACCATTATATTAAAACTTGGCTTAATATCCCTGATGGTCCCTATTTTTGTCAAGTACGTTCGATTTGGTCCCAGTTTTTTTTTCTGTTCAATATTGTCCTAAAGAATGTAATTTTTGTTCAATTTAGTCCTTTTTGCAAACGACGTTTAAATTGTTAACGACCATTGCTGCAGCTGTGCAATCTTCTTCTGAGATGGCATTTAACTTCGGCCACGTCACCATTCGTTTTCAGGCAGCTTTTTTTGATATGGTGACACATCCATCGGTGAACCGTGTAGTTGGTCTTGGGAAACACTTTCCTTCGAAAGAAAACCCTCTCCATGTCATCGTTGGGTTATGCTGTAATGCTTCAGATTTTCTCTAATTCTACTCATCCTTATTTTGCTACTCTTTTGCTTATGTTTTCCCTCTTTGCCAACTTTTGGTGCAGGTGTTTCAAACTCAACAAAAGACAAGCCCAAACTATCTTGCTTACCAGTAAACACAAATCCCTCCTCCTCCTTAACTAGGTTTAACTTCTCAAATTTCTCCAACAAATTCGCTCCCATTTCACATTTTCCAAATGTAGTCACAATCTCCAAACTAGGTTTAACATCAACTTTACTCTTGCGAATATTACTACCAATAGAGTCATTCACATTCAGATTCTTCAACTGACATAAAACTTGAGTTGAGTTCTCAGTAGCAGCATTATTACATCTTCCTTTTCTTAATGTTCAATTTCTTCCTCAGGTCATTTCGTAGGTCCGATTCGCTAAAACCTGTTCCACCTTGTTCAACTTGTTCATCTATTCAGAGACCGAGTTTTTGTCAACACGCAAAGAAGTATTAGTAGCGAACACAAACTCACCATGGCATGCGGTGTCTAAACCTTTGCGGATTTTGAGATTCTGGAATCGATCGCCAATTGGCGACATTGGCGGCATCACCGTTGCGAAATGGATTGAAAGCGGGGACGTTGTTGGGATTCCGAACCTTGACGAATCTGGGCCAGGACAGGCCCGAAGCGGAAGAGGTGCTACTGAACGTGAAACCTGAGGTTGAGGCTGTCGCGTTCGCTTTTAGATTCGAAAACCTATTATCGTCATTAGCGTTGGGCAATTCCATTGCTTGGCTCGGTCGTTTTGGATTTTCGATAATCCAAATCAAGGACAAAGGAGGTGGTGTTGCCCTAATGAGACGGAGCAAGTCACTGGAGACGCGTCGGAATCATCGGAGTAGTGATTGAATCGACGATTCTTCTTCGTCGGGTTTCAGCAATCATTGGAACGCAAAGCAATAAAATATGTCTACTCTAAATTCAAAATTAATAGCAGCTAATAATTAATTTCTACGATGGTGGTGGCGTTAGGGTTCGGTGGCGGCGCTAAGGTTAGAGAGAAAGTAGGGTTTCCGTTTCTGTTTGGGCTGAAGCTTGAAGAAGATGGTGATGTGGCAGAAGTTAAATGCCATCTCAGAAGAAGATTGCACAGCTTGAGCAATGGTTGTTAACAATTTAAACGTTGTTTGCAAAAAGGACTAAATTGAACAAAAAATACATTCTTTAGGATAACATTGAACAGGAAAAAAAACTAGGACTAAATCGAACGCACTTGACAAAAATAGGGACCATCAGGGGTATTAAGCCTTAAAACTTTCATCCAAGTTAGATTGGTAAAATTTAATTTTCATAAAATGTTGATAATAGTGTATGTTTGTCAAGAGACCAACACTTCCTGTCAACTAACCCCATCCTAATTACAACTCCAAAAACATACTCGACAATATGACTAATGGTAGCCCTGCTTCACCAGCACCCCCCAAACAGCCAGCACATTCAATTTCCATGGTTCCCCAACTCTCAAAGCAAGTGGTGCAATCAGTCCACATACAAAGAGTGTCAGGCAAATGACAGTCTACACAAACTTTGCAACAACATCATTCAACACAAAAAGTTAGACTTCTGAATCACAGACTCGCTTCTTCATACACAACATTGCAAGTTCCTCCTTTTCAGCTTAGCATAAGCAACCATGAATAATTAGAAACTTAATTTTATATATCTTTGAGTAAAAGTTCTTAAAAGAAGGATTTGAAATATAGCCTAAATTAAATCTTATATATTGCACTCCTAGCAAAATTTTTGGCATCCTAAAATGAAACAAGAAAACAAGCATTATAATGAAGCCTTATGAAGATGCTAAGAGTTCCATTATGTGTTCTAAAAATGACTGAGGCTTTGGAATATGTAAAATCAAGATTACTACCCAGGTTGACAGCAACAAAGACATAACTCTCTACAAGGTTGAGCTAAGTCATTGCGAACTCTTCGGTCATAACAAGTAATGAAGCACCCAGATAAGCCAAGTGGTATGAAAAATAATAGAGCTCCTACATTAGAAATTACCAACAAAAAATTAACCAAAACCAATATCTTTTTGACTTTGGAACAATGAAACATTAAACTCAAGGCAATGGACTCAATAATTCACAAAATAAATATTGCATTAGCATGTTGATGACACAATTAAAGTTAATCGCAATTTACCACATATGTAGTAAAAGCTCATTTCACTATCAAAACCCCAAAGAAGACGAAGCCAATATTGTTGATAACCATCAATTAAATAAACCAAATATGTTAGTGATGCAATGACCTGCATAAGCATTGAAGGGGTTGAATCAGATTAGCTATACGCACTCACAAAGTACAAATGGACAAGTATATACATGGCTAGACAAATAGAAACAAATCACCTACAAGCTTAACAGACAAAAAAATAAACAGAATGCCTTTGGTGACAAAAAACTGAAATTTCAGGGTACGCCATTTCCTATTAGCAGCAACATGAACACGCAAATGGTAAGGAGCCTTGCCTGTTGTATAGTGAGCAAAGGCTCCTGAGGTGGAAGATGACCGTCGAAGAACGACGTTGGATCTAGCGAGGGAGATTCTGAAGGCGACGCCGAAGGGGAATGTTGTAGTTCGGACTCAAGATTGGGCTTGAGAGTGGTTAGGGTTTTGGAAGGGGCTCTGTTCGAGTATGCCAAGTTTGAGTGGGTGAAGGAGCTTGTAAGAGACTACGAGGTGGCAGAGGTTTCTGACTCGTTTCCTCGTAGAACCGAGGCAATATAGTGGGTCAGCAACGTTTTGTGCCTCGGTCTCCTGAATAACAGAGGCAGTATATTCCCTTACGAGGTATATAATGTCTCAAATATTACAGTTTTCCCACCGCATTTTTATATGCTTCAGTTTTTCAAAAACCGAAGGACAATGGACGATTTAAAATACAGATTTTGTACTAGTGAAGGATACAGGAAAGGTCTTTTCATGAAGATTTTATTTAATTATTTAAAAATTATTAGACGACCAGTTGACTATTCGACGTCTAATGCATTATGACGTTGGCTCCTTGATTGTCCGACGTCAAACTCTTCGAAAACATTCTTTTCCAGCTAGTTTTTTAAAATTTTAATAAGAATTAGACTTGAGTTCCCCTTGAACAAACGTCTGAAGTACATATGACATCGGCTCTATGAAAGGTCTAATGTTTAATTGGTCATTTTATTTACAAAACATATCACTAGTCATTTTTTAAGTTAACTTTTTTCTTAGCTGACGTTGAATATTAGACGTTAAAAACCCATTTAACACTAGTGGAGTCACTTATCTATCCAAGAACTTCATCAATTTTAGTCGTCGAATGGTGGCAAGAACTTATTGGTGTCAAAGAAGAAAATTGTCATCATCAAGTTTTAGAGAAATTGGTATATGAAAAGTATGAGGAAAAAAATTGGAAGAGGAAGGAAATGAATCAGAGTTGATAGTGGCGGAAGATGACGAACTCATGGAGAAAAAATTTCGCTCTAAATACCATATAATTAAGGAGAAAGAGGCAAAAGGGTGCAAAAGGAAGAAAATATTTATTTTACTATTAGTGATTAAAAACAGAGAGAAGAAGAGTTATATAAAGAAGAATATAACTGATAAAACAATTATCAATTATACAGACAGGTTAACCTATGTAACAATGCTCATAAACCAACCGGGTATTTATAATAACTAGTTTAAAATAAGCAAAAGATAAGTATGATGAATTTCGTTACATGAAAAGTAAAGTATGGAGACCCGTGTTTATTCATTTTCTCTTAATTGTCTCTCTTATTTAATAAGTGGAGACACATATAAGATCGGACATTAAATCTCAAAACAATAAAAAGAATTCTTTTTAAAATACGTAGGATTTCATTTGAATAAATTAGGTTGCCAACTACACATGGATCACTGTAAATATAAGAAATACAGTAAGAGTATGCTGTTTTACCAGATACCTTTTCATAACTATTTACTAGGGACTGTAGGCCCCATCAGAATGGTTGAATATAATTCTCATTTCTTGTCATTGCACGAATTTGATTACTTATTTGAAACAAATTAGTTAAGCTTCTGTACATATAATTGTGCTTTTATTTATATTTTTTTGTTAGGTTAGCTGTGATTTCCGCATTGCATTCTCAGAGGCGGAGGGAACAATGATGATACAAGTATCATGAACAAAAGTTTATTCTAAGTCTCTTTTTTGTTGTTTGAAATGCTTGAAATACAAATATACATGGCCATCTATTGTATGGGATTAAGTTAGTTATATTCTGTATGCATGTTAGTCCTGAACTTAAAATACTTTGAAGATTGAACTTCGTAACAATGTCATGTCTGCAACACCTTAAAAATGTGTTTGAATTGAGACTTTAAGATCATCCATTATTTACATCTTTTAGGAATTTAGTCCTTTATTTTTAATTTTCTACCCCTGTTATTTTTAAGTTTTATATTCTTTGTATATTTTGGGGGTCATGGTTTTGGAAGCGGTGGGCAGGGATATATTTGTATTTCATCACAGAGAGATATATCTCTATCAGGTTTCAAATAGACCTGCGTGAGGGTGACTGCGAGTAAAATGTTAGGAAAAGGCAATGTACTATAGTTATATATGAAGTTGCAGAAAGGTCATGTTATTGAAGGTGGTGAGAACCACCAAAGGTTTGATAACTTGACTCTGTGAATTGAATTAGGTGTTAATTATTATAGTTATCTCATACCCTTGTGGAGACTAAGTAAGAATATAAAGGAAAGGAGAGGAAGAGTAAACGAGATAAGGGATAAGCTGTACATATTACTTATCCGCAAAAATGGATATTTGTAAAAACGATGTGGCTGTAAATATTCATATATATTATTATTTTAACCGTTGTTGATAAAGAAACATGAGCTCTCATGGGGTGTCTTCTAGGATTATAATGTCAAATGGATTCTGTGAGAGTGTATGTTCTATGATATCTGTCATGTATTTTCGTAATGCCTTATGTTTAAGGGAGTAGAATGGACTACCGAAAATACGTTAGTTTTTGGATCTGTCTTACTCCTTGTTATCAACCATATCGGAATGCTAGGGGTGCACCAAATTGAAATTCATTCATGTTTTAAACTTTGATTTAATTTGATGTGAAAACTGATGACAGAGAAATGATAAAGTGAAATGAATAGAACTTTAATCCTCATTATTCCAACCTAACAAAAGAGTCAACAGAATGCTCAATATATATTCAGCATATCTTGAGCAAAACGAAAGAGAATAAAAAGGAAAAGAAATACAGCCTGGTCACCACTCATTGACTGAAAATAAAATATCTTGCCAACTAATATAACAAACATAGCAAAAGCACAAAAACGATATTTCTCACACTCTCCCTCAAGATGGGTGGTGAATGTTCAGCGAGTCCATCTTGAACAAATTAATGTTGAAAGGTCTGGGATAGAGTGGTTAGTGAACATATCTGTCAGTTGATGCTTCGAAGGAACATGAGAAAGAACAATGAGCCCATCAAGAACTTTAGCACGAATAAAGTGACAATCCACTTCAATATGCTTAATGCGTTCATGAAAGGAAGGATTCTTGGCCAGTTGAATGGCAGATTGATTATCACAAAATGTAGGGAAAGGAAGTGGAATTTGAAGACATAAATCATCCGCAACATATTTCAGCCATTGCAATTCACAAGCAACAAAGGCTAAAGCTTTATATTCAGCTTCAATAAAGCTCCTGGACACGGTGGATTGCTTCTTTGATTTCCAAGATATAAGACAACTCCCATAAAATACACAATAACCAGTGGTGGATTTTCTAGAGATGCAACAAGTAGCCCAATCTAAATTAGAAAAAGCTTGAAGTCTGTGAGGATTGTTGGAAGGATAAAAAAGACCTAAGCCAAGACAACCTTTGAGATATTTCAAGATTCTGAAAATAGCATTGAGATGAAAGGATCTAGGCTTGGACATGAACTGACTAACTTGCTGGACAGTAAAAGAAATATCAGGTCGGCTATTTGTTAGATACTGCAGCTTACCAATTAATCTCCAATAAGGAGTAGGGTCTGGAAGAAGATCATCATCATCATTCTTGAGCTTATCAGTAGGGTTCGAAGGAGAAGGTGCTGGTTTGCAACCAGTGAGACCAAATTCGACTAAAATTTCTAAACAGTATTTTCGTTGATTCAAGATAAGACCATGTCATGATCTAGCAACTTCAAAACCAAGAAAATATTTGAGATTGCCCAAGTCTTTGATTTTGAATTCTTGATGTAAAAATTTCTTAACATCAACAATATCCGCCATGTTATCACCAGTTAAAACGATATCATCCACATAGATCAAAAGAGCAGTAAAAGAAGTAGCAGATTGTCTAATAAATAAGGAATGATCAGCGGGACTTTGAGAAAAACCATGAGAGATTAAGGAAGTTGTGAGTTTAGAGTTCCATTGTCGAGAAGCTTGTCGAAGCCCACATAAAGACTTGTGCAATTTACAAACCAAATGAGGTTCCGAAAGAATCAATCCCGGGGGAGGTTTCATATAAACCTCTTCATCCAAATCACCACGCAAAAATGCATTATCAAAGTCAAGCTGGTGTAAAAACCATTTACGAGAAACGACAATGGAGAGAAGAAATCTTATGGTTGTGATCGTCACAACAGGTGAAAAAGTTTCAAAGCTGCTTATTCCAAAGCTTCAAGTGTTGTAGAGCATAAAATTGGCTCTATCCAGACGGTAGGCACACAGGCTAAAACAAACTCTTCATTTTTCCTTTTTGTTACTGCTGATATATAAATCACCTTTATCTCTCTAATGCAGGTTGCTTCATTAACTGTGGAGAGGCTAGCAATAACTAAATACAATCAGTCCTTAATCAAGGCTTACATCAATGGAGTGCAGGAGGCAGGAGCTTCTGGTTTGGGTTTTGCTATGCTATACTTTGTCTTTATCTGCAGTTATGCTTTGGGCATTCGGTTTAGTGCGAAAATGATAATCCAGAAAGGATACATAGGAGGAGAAGTTGTGACTGTTATATTTGTTGTATTGTATTGACTGGCTTTATGTAAGTTGTGTATTTCTTTTGGTTTCTAATAATCTATAATTTCAAATACTTGATTCTCTCTTCCTGTCTCTATCGAAGGAATCCAAGGATTAGACTTATAATATGTATTTCTGGCAAACTATATTTCGATTCACATGTTTTTTTTAACAGTGATACTTTTATCTTCATAGTGTACATGACAAAATATGTTTTTTTTTACTTCTATCTTTATTAGAAAGGGTCCTTTCACCTCTATAATTTTATATGATTTATGAATTTTAGAGCTAGATACAATGGTTGGTAAGCATGGAACTCGGCTCTCTAGGGGTCAAAAGCAGAGAGTGGCGATAGCAAGAGCGATTTTGAAAGACCCAAGAATCCTATTTCTGGATGAAGCTACAAGTGCCCTTGATACTGAATCTGAGAGAATTGTATAAGAGGCATTGGGCAGAATAACGATAAACAAAACAACTGTCATTTTTGTTAGGAATATAAGAAGAGAGAAGTAAGGGTGGAATGGTAAGAGGAGAGAAGTAAGGGTCGAACGGTAAGAGGAGAGAAGTAAGGGCCGAACGGTAAGAGGAGAGAAGTAAGAGCCGAACGGTAAGAGGTGAGAAGTAAGAGCCAAGCGGTATATTAATATCGAACGAAGGTTGGAAGAGAGGAGGAGAGCGAACGACCGAACTGTATTAGGGAAGTGAGTAGCCGAATGGTATTGGGAGGTTGCTGGAGGTTGGTGGCTGAACGGTATTAGGGAAAGTAGAAACCGAACGGCAGAATTTGAGGAGTGAGAAGAAATCGAACGGTAGAGGCGGGAAAAGATGTTAGGTTGTTAGAAGAGAGAGATAGTATAAATAATAAACAGAATGAGGGGAAAGGGCATCATCAGATATTTTGTTTTGGGATTAGACTGGACCTCTTGGCCAGTGGAGGAAGGAACACTACAGATTAAATAAAATACAAATACATACAATAATATTTCTACTGTTGAGTGTGTGAGTGAGAAGAGAGTTTACGATTTTGGTTTCTTGAGTAAAGAAACCTAACAAATTGGTCCGACCTACCGGATCTGTTTCGGAGGGAAGAAGAGCTAGCGAGAAGGAATGGTAGCGAAGAAAGGAGGGAAAATTAAACGCACTAGAAGGAAGACTGAAGGGACGAATGGCAGTGATGGAGTCGACAATGGAGGAATTGAAGGTGGAGGTGCAATCGATGACTCTCGAGTTCCGACGAACATTCGAACGATGCGCCAGGAACCGAGATTAGAGCTCCAAAGGAAGACGTGATTCCGTCAAGGCTAGACGACGACAGTCGAAAACTCGGAGGAGAAATCAATAGAAAACAGAGGAGAAGTTCGACGTAGTTGGAAGCGCGTTGAACTACCTACATTTGAAGGTGTGGATCCCATAGGCTGGATCGCACAGGTAGAGACACTCTTCAATCTCTAGAGCGTGACGGAGAAGGAGAAGATGAAGCTTGTCTATAGATGCATGGATGGAGGTTTGGCAAGCTATTGGTTCCGCTTCTGGCGGAAGAAAACCACGAATCCGACTTAGAAGATGTTCACTAATGCTCTGACGTGAAGGTTTGGCAGACTAAATCGGGCACCGATTGTGAGGAGTTGACAGCGGAGCGACAGGAGGGAAGCGTCGACAAGGACATCCAGGAGTTGGAAATTTTGGTGCCGCAAGCATCGAAAAAACCAGATCACTCTTTACTTTTTGTCTCTGTCAATCTTGGAGTTAGCATTATTACTGGTGGTGTGGATCCTTATGTGGAAGTGAAGCTTGGAAACTACAAGGGCCTCACCAAGCACTTTGAGAAAAAGTCCAATCCTCAGTGGAATCATGTTTTTGCCTTCTCCAAATAAAGGATTCAAGCTTCTCTTCTGGAGGGAGTAGTGAAAGACAAAGATGTTGTTGTGGATGACTCTGTAGGGAGAGTGATGTTTGATCTAAATGAAATCCCAAAAAGTGTGCCACCAGATAGCCCTTTGGCTCCATAGTGGTACATACTAGAAGACAAGAGACGTGAGAAAGCCAAGGGAGAGTTAATGTTGGTAGTTTGGATGGGAACTCAAGCAGACGAGGCATTTCCTGATGCATGGCATTCTGATGCAGCAACTGTTGGTCCTGAGGCTGTTACAAACATAAGATCAAAGGTTTACCTTTCACCTAAGCTTTGGTATGTCAGGGTCAATGTTATTGAGGCTTAGGACTTGGTACCAAGTGACAAAACCTGGTATCCTGAAGTCTTTGTGAAGACCAATACGAGAAATCAGTTTTCAAGAACTAGAGCATCTCAAAGTTAAACCATAAATCGCATGTGGAATGAGGGCTTGATGTTTCTTGCAGCTGAGCCATTTAAGGAGCCTTTGGTTCTGACTGCAGAAGATAGGGTTGGTCCAAACAAAGATGAAATCCTGGGAAGATGTGTCAGTCCTTTACACAATGTGCAGAGGAGGTTTGACCATAAGCCTATGAACACAAGGTGGTTTAACCTTGAAAAACATGTGGTTGTTGAAGAGGAAAAGAAGAAAGAGACCAAGTTCTCAAGTAGGATACACTTGAGGGTTTACTTGGAAGGTGGCTACCATGTGCTCGATGAATCAACTCATTATAGTAGTGATCTTAAGCCAACAACAAAGCAGCTATCGAAGGCCAACATTGGAATTCTAGAGCTGTGGATTATAAGTGCACAAGGGTTGATGCCAATGAAGACTAGAGATGGTAGAGGAGCCACAAATTCATATTGTGTAACTATATATGGGCAGAAGTGGATCCGTACTAGGACAATTGTGGATAGTCTTGCTCCAAGGTGGAATGAGAAATACATTTGGGAGGTTTTTGATCCATGTATTATTATCACAGTAGGGGTCCATGATAATGGTCTTTTACATGTTGGAGAGAAATCAGGTGCATCAAAGGATTCAAGAATAGGGAAGGTGAGAATTAGGCTGCCCACTCTTGAAGTTAATAGGGTGTACACACACCCTTATCCTCTTTTAGTACTGCATAATTCTGGTGTGAAGAAAATGGGCGAGGTGTAGTTGGTTGTAAGGTTCACAAGCTTATTTGTGATACACATGTTGTCTATGTATACACAACCTTTGTTGCCAAAGATGCACCACATCCATCCTCTGTTTGTGATTCAACTAGACAGTCTTAGGCATCCGGCTATCCAGATTGTGTCAATGAGGTTGAGCAGGGCAGAGCCACCACTGAGGAAGGAGGTGGTGGAATACATGCTAGATGTGAATTTAGGAGCTACCTGTTTGACAACTTGGGGAGAAATTAAAGTAGATTGGTGGCAACTAAGCATGAAGATGGAGTAGGATTTTGGAAAAGAGGTGACCAGAATGTTGGAAGTTAATAGGATCTAGGAAGAATGGAAGATAGTGGAAGAGGATTTGCCACCACCCAAGCCTCCAGACGTGAATTAGAGGGCGCCACCTGGGAAGAAGAACATTACGTCAAGTAACAGTTCCCTGACTTCAACCTTGCGGACAAGGTTGATTTTGAGGGGTGGAGTAATGTTAGGAATATAAGAGGAGAGAAGTAAGGGTCGAACGGTGATAACGGTAATTCTTACCATTATGTGTGGTGCAATTTTCTTACCAAATCGACTCTCTTGAAGCTTGAAACATGCTTAATCCTCTCTTTTATCTAACTTTGTGAATAAGTTTAGCTTAGGTTATACATAGGAGTTTTCATCACTAATTCCTCAAGTTTCTAGGCAATTTGTGTGCTTTGGAGGTGCATCTAAACTACCAAGAGTGGGAGCCTAGGAAAAGCTACAAAAAGCAAGTGTTTTGAAGGATCATGGAAGGTTTCTCACGCCAGGGTGCCCCAGAAGGGGGGCTGAGCCCCATTTTCTGCGCAGACCTCGCGCCTGGGCGCCCTAGACAGGGGGCGGGCGCCATTCTTCACACAATTCCTGCGCAGACCTCGCGCTTGGGCGCCCTAGAGAGGGGGGCTGGGCGCGACTTTTGCTGACATGCCACCCTAGACCTATTTGGCTTCCATTCAACGAGGGTGCCATCTTCTTGGCGGCTAAAGCTCGAAACATCATTTTTGGACCTCCGGGAGCTGGTTTTGAGCATTGGGAACTCTCCATTCTTCCTCCTTGGGTCTCCATCTCTTCCATTTTCTTCCATTGTAAGCTCAAGCTCTCCATGACTAGGGAGAGCTAAGTTCATTTTGTTGGGGAATGATTTAACTACGAAACTTTCTTGTAAATGCACTTGTGTTTAATTAATATAAGCTTCTTTCATTTATTGTGAGTGTTTATTTCCTTCTCTTAAAGCTTGTTGTGACTTGATCAACCATAGCATGATTCTTAGGTTTGCTTGATATTGGGAAGTATTGTGTGAACCTTGAACTGGAATAAACACCTAAAGGAAATTGTGTCTAGGGATAGAGCTTGGCCCTTTAGTTGCCTTAAACCATTATTCTTAATGCAGATGAACTTTTTAGGTTACCAAGGGATTGGAATTTAATGAGTGAGTCTAGGCTCTCTCTACCAAGGGATTGGGTTTGAGTAATGTAGTAGGTTGACATGAGCAATTAAATGAAGTAGTAGTAATGTGCATTTGCATGAGAGTGTAGTAGGTAAAATCATTCTCCAACATCTTCATTCCATATCATATCATCTTTAATCAATTAATTTTCAAGTGTTTTAACTCCAAAAAGTTCAATCTATCACTTATGTATGATGTTTATTTTCATTGCACTAAATTCACATTAAATGGAAATATTCTTTAGTCTAAATTAGTTAGATAATTATACAATTGTAAAGTGTCATACGAGTCTCTTGGGATACAATATTCGGTCTTACCGGTTTATTACTTAAAACGATTTGGTACGCTTGCCAAAGAGTTAACAAACGGTAAGAGGAGAGAAGTAAGGGTTGAACGGTAAGAGGAGAGAAGTAAGGGCCGAACGGTAAGAGGAGAGAAGTAAGGGCCGAACGGTAAGAGGAGAGAAGTAAGGGACGAACGGTAAATGGAGAGAAGTAAGAGTCGAACGGTAAAAGGAGAGAAATAAGGGCCGAAGGGTAAAAGGAGAGCGAATGACCGAACTGTATTGGGGAAGTGAGTAGCCGATTGGTATTGGGAGGTTGGTGGCCGAACTGTATTAGGGAAAGTAGAAACCGAACGGTAGAATTTGAGGAGTGAGAAGAATCCGAACGGTAGAGGTGAGAAAAGATGTTAGGTTGTTAGAAGAGAGATATAGTATAAATAGTAAATAGAATGAGGGGAAAAGGCATCATCAGATATTTTGTTTTGGGATTAGACTGGACCTCTTGGCTAGCGAAGGAGGGAAGGCTTCCTTGAGAACACACTACAAGAAAAAATACAATTACATACGACCAAAATTCGTATGTAAGACCTAAAATCCGTATATAAAATAGTGTTACATACGGATTATATACGGACAAAAATCCGTATATAAAATGATCGTAGCTAAATTATATACGGATATATCCGTATATAATTTATATACGGAAAAATCCGTATATAATTTATATACGGAAAAATCCGTATATAATTTATATACGAAAAAATCCGTATATAAATTCTGTATATAATTACCTGTATATAATTATGTACGGACAAATCCGTATATAATTTTTATATAATTATATACGGATAATCCGTATGTAATCCGTATATAACTTTATAGTTTTATAAAAAAAAAATTAGATAATTCCACGTTTACACCTAATACCTAAAAATTTCATATAATTGATAAGAATCAAACATAACTGTTAAATTGCCAGAAAAATTGCCAAATATATTCATAATATATAATGTATAATATAATTACAAGATTACAAATGTAACAAATTTACATATGATTGTGCTTGAACCAAATAATTAAAATATGAAAACTTTATTAGATAATTCTATAAATAGAACTTAAAAAAATACAACTCTTATTCATAAAGACAATTACAAGAATGATTTTACATTTTCTAACGGTTTCCTGACCAAGTAAACACTAGCTCCTATAGCCTTAAGCAGTGCCTGAACCAAAAATTAACAAAAAGTTTAGTTGAAACACATTTCAATATATATGGACAAATAAAATATTTAAAGAAAATTTCAAAAACCATTAAAAGTTCTCTAACAGATGATGGCTTAGAATTAGGGGATAAAAAAGATCAATCAAATTGAACCACAAATCTCAGCAAATTTCAGAAACCATTAAAAGTTCACTGACAAAATCTTCTTTAATTTCTACTATCCCAAACCACAAATCTCTACTTCCGTTCTCTTGAAATGCTACCAACAGGCTAACATGGTTGCTATAATTGAAACATAAATAAATATAATATAAATATACCACTGGAAGGATTTCTACGCCCCTCAAAATTTGGATCATCACATACAATTGCTTCAAGTCCCATGAAAGCTTGCCACCAAAAATGTTCCAAACACCATTTGGACTCTGAAACAAATAAAAGTTGTTGATTTATATAAAAGCCACTTGATGGTCTTCATTATGAACTGTGACTTTAAAAAAATTGCCCCAAATTTCATACGCCAATGTAGTGCTAGATACAAAAATTGCATAATACTTAATATTAACAAATATGGGCATATATAGTAAAATGCAATTTTCTTGTAGTGTAAATATAGAAAATAGAATAAAAGAAAAATAAATAAATTAAGTATAACTCACGGTGCAGCAAAGATAAAAAAAACACACGGCCCATGGACAACTAAGCATTCATAAAACATGTACGTTGGGATAAAAAGAGGGAGCAGCTACTGAAGGGAATATTATCCTCAATGAAAAAGCTTGCACACGGACATGGAGAAGGGGCCACTACTAGACGGAAGAGTTGGCTCATGGCTGGCTGGTTTTCCCTTTAAAAATGAAGAGACACACAAGAGGAAGGGGACGACTCGGAGTCTGGACACTACTATTGGTTACAGAACTCACGACAACACACACACTCTGGGTTTTTGGTTTGGAACTTTTGGCTGTCAACGTTTTTGTTGGGGAGACACTACTCTCTTGGCTGGAGTTCTCTGCAGAACATCAAATTGGTTGGAGAGCAAGGAGTAGAGTAGATGTCACGGCTGCTGGAAGAGAAGAGTTCTGGCTGAGTTTTGATGAGCACGGCACCCAGCAGAGAATGGAGTTTAACTTCAATAGGTTCTGTGTGTCTTACTCTTAATGCTTGAACAAAGAGTGAATTTATTGTTCTAAACATGTGTAAGAAAACGTACCCTTCCCTCTTTGCTGTTAACGTGTTTATGTAGTATCATTTCCAATTTGAATTGCATTTGGTTGCTTATTTTACTTGCATCTTATTTTATTCCATAAGCTTTTTACTTCTACACGGCTGTACTCAATGTTTGTTGTGATGGAAGAGTAGAATATTTATTTAATTGCTTTTAGGAAGAGATAAGTTCTTGGTTTTGTTAGAAGAAAGTGTGATATGATGACAGAAAAGTGGTCACGGCATTTTGCAATGAAAAACACATCATTCTTTAAAATTCAGAAAAAGTTTGTCTAGAAGTGTGACTTATGCCATGATGAATAAAAAAATGAAGGTGGAAGCTAGATGGGAATAGGTGTGACGGTTTTGGGGAGAGAAAAGGAGTGTATTTTAACTCTTTGTGGAAGTTAACGTGCAGCATGTTAGAGATTACTTTGTTTTCTTCTTTTAGTGGATGTAATTGTCATAGCTTGTTGATTTGATGGGAGAATGGAAGATGGAAGCAAAAGTCGTGTAGATGTGACATTGGTTTTGTACTACAATTGAATATTTAATTTGGGTTCATGCTGAGAATGAATTGGAGGTGCATGTTTGACCATAGTAGGTGAAGTGGTATGCATGGTTACGTGTTGGAGGTGCCACTGGTGGAAGCAAAGAGAGCTCTTATATGAATTAAGATTGGGTGGAAGGGTGTCACCGAGAAGAGTTGCTGCTGTCACGTCTTGGGGAGCAGCTGCACGCATACGGAAAGTTGGAGAGGAAAGGAGAAGCATTGAGTTATTTTCTTGGAGAATGAAGGATTGGTGTTACGTTTTGGGAGCAACACATAGCATGCGTAGAAGTGAGGCATTCAGAAGTAGGGTGACTAAATCAAAGACCACTAAAAGACAAAATGAGGATAAGATGCATATCTTGTTCATCACAAAGGGAAGCCACCCACATGTACCATAGCAGCCACCACGCCACACCTCAACACGCCTCTCTTTTCCACCTTTCCTTTCAAATCTTATATATATATATATATATATATATATATATATATATATATATATATATATATATATATATATATATATATATATATATATATATATATTCCTTTTTCTACTTATCATCCCTTATAATATCACTCTCACTCTGTATATCACTCTGTAATATTAGTATGATCATTATTATTACATTAGTTAATTTAATTTCTTTTGATAAGTAATACATCTTTTAATTAAAAGTTTTTATAATATGGAATATGTATACAGAATCGTATATCAATTTAAAACAGAACATCAAACTACAAATTAACTAAAATAGAAACAACACATGTTAAAACTAACATACTTTACTACATCCATAACCACATTTCAGTACTTTACTACATCCATAACCAAATTTCAGTGACTAACGAGAATGACACAATGCAATTGAACATCAAACAATCACAAGGCTAATTTACCTCCCCACACTAAATACAAATAAAAGGTTAGAACCACTTACTTGGGTTTTGATGTCACTGTTTGACCAGAAAATGGGGAAACTTTTTACCTGATGATTTCAAGTCACAACATGCATTGTATCAATTAAAAAAACTAGTTTTATAGTACAAGGACAACATAAAGGTACATGGACAAAAAAAGAGGGGCATTAACTTTGTAACATATCTACTACTGTACTAAAATGCATATGTAATTATTTTACTGAGTAACCAATGACTTCATTGCTTCATGTATTGTCCTCTGCCTAGACTAATCATATTGTTAAATAAATGAATATTATTGCAATATATGTTGGATGCTAATTAAGTCATAACCAAGTCCTTAAATCCAAACAGTTGGAATTTGTTGATGTGGAGTTATCACAACTTCCAAAGGGTTCACACTTGCCATAAAATTCACATTTATTTTGATCCACCTCAAGTTCCAGAAACTTGGTTCTTTTAAAAAATAAAACTCTACCAATTTTAATGTGCCATATGGGGTTACGGTAAGGATTCCAAACATTGCAGGTTTTTCAAAGTTGTATGTTAGATATGCATTTCCATTATCATTAGGCTCAAAACGCCACCCATATATGTCAATTTCCCTACACACACATTAGACCACCCTTAAGTTTGAAAACTCTAAAAGCTGGAACAAAATGAATGAAATTAACTGACAAATTTCTCCTTTTGCTAGAATTTATCATTGTTCCATCTTTAATCAGCGTAAGAGCACCACTTTGAGAGCATTGATCAGTTCCAAAGTCAGGAAACTGAAGTTAACATTTGTTTTGACTCATTAAACATGGTTCATTGAGTTTTAGCCAACTATCTTGTTTCTTTGGTATGGTTGTTGATTTCACAGGCATGGTTGTTCTTTTATGACAGCAAGAGGGAGACAGCTAAGATGTTTGAAGACAAAAGTAGATTTTGGGATGGAATTGGTTGGTGTGCAACAATTATTGTTTTTGTGACAGTGTTAAAAAAACACAGTGTGTTCAAAGAGCTTTAGCAAATAAACTAGGAGTGTAGAAAAAGGTATTTTTTGCATTAGGAGGCAAAATCTGCTTCATGATCCTCCCAATTTTGGCTATTGTCAATAAATGGTCTTATTCCTTAATGCCACTATGTTTAGGATTGGAGGAACTGCCTCCAACATATTCCACCATCTTTGGAAGGGGGTAAGGAAGGATTAGAAGAACTACCTCCAACATTGTTCTCTGTTTTCAGATTAGAGGAACTACCTAGCCAGCTGCATGTTGCAACTATTATTGAACTTATTGCAAATATATATGTACTCTTTGTTATGCCCTTCCCGTGCCATATTATGCCCCATATATAGTTATATATACATTTCAAATGGAAACAACTTCAAACCAGGAAACAACTTCAAACCATGTTACCACTTTTTTGAAAAAATAGGATCCACTAACATGATTGTCAAAACCATGATGACTAATATCTGAAAGCAATAAAAGCACCCAAAACGAAGCAAACCATTTTCAGTGACTAGTTTTGGTCAAGACCCATTTTCAATAACAGCCAATAAAAAGAAACCAAAATATAAGCAATTCAAACTTACCAAATGTAGAAGGCAATAGCAGCTCGATCTTATCTCTTCCACTTCGAAGAAACCAACCTAGGGTTTCCAAATTCGCGATTTCAAACCTCGAAAAAACAACGACCAAAAATAGGACAATGTAACAACACCCAGAGAAAAGATAACTCAAACAAACCTCAAATCTAAACGATTCAAACTTACCAGGAGCAAAACGCAACTACAACTCCAGCTTATCTCTACCACTTCGAAGAAACCAACCTAGGGTTTCCAAAGTCACAATTTCAAACCTCCAAACAACAAAAAGAGAAAACGAAATCAAAAATAATCCTCAAAGCTTCGATTACTCACCGTGTTCGACAAATGAAATCTGAATCCACACAAATCGCGAGTGGTGACGTGGAGTGCGGGTTTCACTGAACCAGAGGCTCGCTGCCGGCGAGGTGGACTGACAGCGGAGAAGAGAGTGCAGTGAAGAAGTGGACTGAAGGTTCGAGAAGAGGGAGAAGAGGGAGAAGAGGGAGAAGTGGACTGAAGGTTCGAGGAGAGGTTCGAGAAGAGGGAGAAGATGTGTTTTTTTCGAGAGTGATAGAGGGGGGAAATTTTGGAGCTTTCAGTTTAATTTTTATTTGTTTTTTTTTCTAAAATCAGCTTATACACAGATATTAGATACGAACTATCCCTGCAAAGCTTCAAGTTCAAAGGCGCCAACGTTATGTACGGCAATTATATACGGATCCTCCGTATATAAATATTTTTATTATTATATACGGATTTATCCGTATATAATGGATTTCCCAATATCCGTATATAAGATCCGTATATAATATGTTTATTACATACCGATCTAATCCGTATATAATGATCCGCGGGTAACTAGCTATTTTCTTGTAGTGACATTTACTTGTATTTTCTTCTTTCTTTACACCATAGATTGAATAAAATACATATACATATAGTATAATTTCTGCTATTGAGTGTGTGAGTGAGAAGAGAGTTTACCATTTAGGTTTCCTGAGTAAAGAAACTTAACAAGTGATATCGTTGTTGTTTTCCATCAAGGAAAAATAGTTTAAAGAGGTAAACATATAATATAGTAATAGTATCTTTTCCATGACTTACATTTTTTAGGAGGGTCATAAAAATTTAAAACATGTTGTTTATATTCCTCGTTGCATGACTAAAAGGAAAATTTTATCAGGTTCACACAATGAGCTTACCAAGGATCCCGAAGGAGCCTATAGCTAGCTCATCAGACTACAAGAAATTAAGAAATCAGAACAGAACGCAGAAGACAGAGAAAACAAGAGGGTATATCGCAGTCTAGAAGTCAAGTAAAAGGTCTTCTTTTTTACGATCTATAAGCTTAGAGTCACCAGGAGTTGGAAACAGAGGTTGTCGTTCACTCAGCAATATTTGATGTGCCCACATCTGCTGGCTTTATAGAACCCGTCGGTGAGGGTCCCCAAGATCATCCTACAACATCTCGTTTACTACCAGAAGTGCCTCTTCGTCGCCTGGGTTACCTAAACAAGCCAGGTCAAACAACTTCCAACTTGGGCCATCTAAACAAGCCATCTATCCAAGTGAGTGTTCCTTTATTTCATTCCAAAAGTATAGATGCTGTTGTTTTTTCCTTTTTGTCGTTACTTATTGTTTTTGCAATTTACTTTTCAAACTCTAATCCATGGATTGAATAGACATTATTACTCCATAGCAATCAATTACAGTAAGAATGAACTCGAAGAGAAGATGCTGCTTTTTTGTGTCTCTGTGATGTTGGCTTAGTTGGTGCTCTTGTTTTTGTTTGCTACTGATTTTCTGGATACTTACTTTTAAAGAAAGCTACCATGATTTGCTGTGTTGTGAATGATGATTTGTCCTATGGCTTAGTTCTGAACCAGTCTTCCTCTCCCCTTGCTTTCTAGTCAGTCATGGTGTGTTTTGTATTTGATCTTCCAATCATGGTTGTGGTCTTTAATTATTGAAGTGGTTGAACATTGAGAGCATGTAAATATTGTGAATTTTCATATAGATTAATATATTATGTTGAATGCTCAAGGAAATATTTTAAAAATTAAAATCTATTGTTATCTTTTAATTTAAAGGAAACAACTGTCTGTTAAGAGATTGAAAAGTCTCATTGTTGGAGTTGGCTGTCTGTATTTTGAGAGAATTTACATGAATCTTAACTTGCAAGAACTCGTAAAAGAAATCTATGAAATTGCAAGCAACATAAATGGAAATGAAAAGTAAAATGGAAAACAATAAATCAATGAAACTGTTGGTTATTTTATTGAAGGAAAGGTTGAGAGAGTGGAACAGAGAAAACTGAGAGAATGGAACAGAGGAATATTAAACTGCTTAATATATTATTTTTTGGAGTGCAATTGCTTTTATAAAGCAAATAAGTGAACGTAAATGTACAAAAATGTTGGCCTCTATAACCACTAACAAACTAGTGCTCTTAGTGCCTAGAAAATAGCAAATAAATTCTACTAGTCAACATGACTTTTATTTTCCTAAAAAATAGCATAACATATAATTTTAATTTTTTAATTTCCAATAGTCATTAATCAACACTCCTCCTTGACTTTGGAACTGCAAACTCCAAGCTTTTGTCTCAAGAACTCAAATCTAGATTTTGGAAGTGCCTTGGTTAGGATATCAGCCACTTGATCTTCTGATTTGCAGTAGACTAGTTTCACTTATCCTTCTCTTTGAACTTCTCTTAAAAGGAAAAGTTTTATCTTAAAATGCTTTGTTTTGCCATGAAAAACTGGATTATTGGCAATTGAAATTGCAGCTTGATTATTCACAAAAATCTTTGTGCTGTCTTCTTGTTCTATGTGTAAATCAGTCATGATCTTCCTTATCCAGACAGTTTGATTTACAGCAGCTGCAGCAGCAACATACTCTGCTTCTGCTGTTGATTGTGCTATAATTTCTTGTTTTTTGGAACACCATGAAAAAACTCCAGAACCAAGTGAGAAACAATAACCATAAGTGCTTCTCATATCATCAACACATCCTGCCCAATCACTATCTGAATAACCATGAAAACTTAAGCTTTCAACTTTCTTGAACCATATACCATAATCAATTGTGCCTTTAACATATCTAAGAATTCTTTTTGCTGCTTGAAAATGAATTTCACTAGCACAATGCATGTACCTTGATAACAAACTCACTGAATGCATGATGTCTGGTCTGGTGGCAGTTAAATACATTAAGCATCCAATTAAGGATCTAAACAGCTTTTCATCAACCTTTTCAGCACCATCTTCTCTGCAGAACTTTTCTTTTTGGTTCATTGGAGTTGCAGCTGACTTACACTCTCCCATGTTGAACTTCATAAGCACTTCCTTTGCATACTTTTCTTGGCACACAAATATTTCATTTTTCTTTTGTTGCACTTGCATACCAAGAAAAAATGTCATCTTTCCAAGGTTTGTCATTTCAAAGACATTTTCCATTTCTTCTTTAAACTTGTCAATCATCTCCTTATAATTTCCTGTAACAAATAAGTCATCAACATACAGAGATACCATAAGTATATCTTCATTCACCTTTTTAATATATAAGGTGTACTCACTCAGACTTTTCACAAAGCCTAAGCTCATTAAATGTGCATCAATTCTGCTATACCAAGACCTTGGTGCTTGTTTCAAACCATATAATGCCTTTTTCAGTAGATAAACCTTGTCTTCTTGTCCTTGAAGAGCAAAACCTTCTGGCTGTTCCACAAAAATTTCTTCCTCCAAATATCCATTCAAAAATGTTGATTTTACATCCAATTGATGTATAAGCCAGCCCTTTTGTGCAACTAGTGCTAGCAGCAATCTTATTGTGTCTAGCCTGGCAACTGGGGCAAATGTTTCAGAGAAATCCATCCCAAACATCTGAGCATATCCCTTGACAACAAGTCTTGCCTTGTACTTGTTCATAGAACCATCGGGATTGAACTTGGTTCTATAAACCCACTTTACTCCAATGGCCTTCTTATGACTAGGTCTATCCACCAACTCCCACGTCTGATTTTTTTCAATCATTTTGAGCTCCTCTTCCCTAGCATTTATCCATTTTTTGTCAGTTGCAGCCTCTTCATATCCACCAGGTTCCATGACAGCAACATTACACCTTTGATAGATGTCAGAAAGCAATCTTGTTCCTCTGACAGGTTCATCATCCACATCTTCATTATCCTCCTGCAATCCAAGCTCATTGTTGCCTTTCCAGTTCAAACAATCAAATTGTTCAAGGAATTTGTTGTCTTTCCAGCTCCAACAGTCAAACTCCAAGAATTTCACATCCCTGCTAACAATGACTTTGTTTTTGTGTGGAAGATAGATCCTGTAGGCCTTTGAAATCAAGCTATAGCCTACAAAAATTCCAGGTTCTGCTTTCTTGTCCAATTTGTCTCTCTTAATATGAGGAATATAAGAGAAACACAAGCAACCAAATATCTTTAAATTAAACAGCTCAGGCTTGTAACCGTACCATGATTCAAAAGGCGTTCTCTGTTGTAAAGCTTTTGTTGGCAGTCTATTGAGTAAAAACACTGCAGTATTTGCAGCCTCTGCCCAGAATTTTTTAGGCAAATCTTTGTCATGAAGTAAGCACCTAGGCCATCTCCATAATCGTCCGATTTTTCCTTTCTGCGGTGCCATTTTGCTGAGGTGAATAAGGGGCTGTAAGCTGGTGTTCTACACCTGTATCTTCACAAAACTTGTTAAATTTTTTTGAAGTATATTCAGTTCCATTGTCAGATCTGATCATCTGCATTTTGCACTTGCTTTGATTTGCCACCGAAGTTTTAAACTTCCAAAAAATGGCAGCAACTTCATATTTAAACTTCATAAAATATATCCAACACATTCTTGTCATGTCATCAATGAAAATAATATAATACCTACTGTCATTCAATGATGGTGTGCTCATAGGTCCTCCAACATCTGTATGTATCAATTGTAGATTTTGTATAGCCCTCCAAGTCTTGTTTTGTGGAAATGGGAGTCTTGTTTGCTTTCCATACTGACAAGCAATGCATGTAGGAGATTCTTCTTCTATATCAGGTAAGCCTCTGACCATGTTATTCTTCTTCAAGAATATTAGAGCATTGTGGTGAAAATGGCCCAATCTTTTATGCCAAAGTATTGTATTGCTGACCTCTTTGTGCACTGCAGCATGTTCTTCACTCATGAAGTCCAAAGCAAAGCTTTTTCTTTTCATTCTAACTTTAAATACTTCCTTGCCTGCTGAATCTTTGATTATGCAATTTTTATCTTCAAATAACACCTTATAACCTTTTTCAAGAAATTGAGGAACACTCAACAGGTTTTGGTTAATTTCTGGAACATATAAAACATCTGAAATTAGTTTCAAACCTGTTTGACCTTCAATTGCCACTGTTCCTTTGCCTTTTACTGCAATATATGCTCCATTACCTACTCTGACTTTAGAAAGTGCAGTTTTGTCAAGTTCTTTAAAGAGCTCTCGATCATAACTCATATGATTTGTGCAACCACTGTCTATGAGCCAACTTTCTGTGGAGCTATTGGCAGCAAAGCATGTAACAGCAAACAATTGTTCCTCTTGTGGTTGATCCTCAGCAACCTTAACTTCTCCTTGTTGTTGATGAGATTTGTAAATCTTTTCCATGTGCCCTAGCTGCCCACACTTATGACACTTTACATCAGGTCTCCACCAGCACCTTTTTTGTGGATGATTGGTTTTTTTACAATGAGGACAAGGTGGAAAAACCTGATTAACATTACTCTTGCTGATCTTGTTTAATCTTCCAGGTTTGGTGTCATTGTTCTGCTTCTTTTTCTGTTTGTTGCCATTGCTCTGAAATTGGACTTGAAAAGCACCCTCCACAGATCCTTCTTGCCTCATAAGTCTTCTTTGCTCTTGGGCCTGTAAGGCATGCATCACCTCTGCCAAAGTGATTTTAGATAGATCCTTTGTGTTCTCCAAGGTAGCTATAGAAGCTTCATATCTCTCTGGTACTGATACAAGAATTTTTTCAACAATTCTTGAATCAGAAAAAGTGGTGCCCAGCAATCGTACGTTGTTGGCAATGCCAAGCAACGTATTTGAGTACTCTTTTATGGTGTCTGATTCTTTCATTCGCTGCAGCTCAAATTCTCTCATTAAATTCAATACTTGCATGCTTCTAATCCTCTCATCTCCTGCATATTCTTCCTTCAAGTAATCCCAAATTGCTTTTGCTGTGTTGTGAGACATGATCCTGGTGAAAATTATTTTTGAAACACCAGAAAATAAACATGCCTTTGCCTTTGCTTTTCTGGTTTTTTTCTCCTTGTAGGTTTTCATCTGGGCTATAGTGGGGTTGTCAGGCAGTGGAGCAATTTCGTAATCCTCCTCCACTACTTCCCAAAGATCCAAAGCCTCTAGGAAGTTCTTCATTTTTATGGCCCAAAGATCATAGTTATCTCCATCAAAGATAGGAGGAGCAACTTGAGAGAAACTTGTTTCAGCATCCATAGGTCCCGTAAGCCGTAGCTCTAGATACCAATTTGTTGGTTATTTTATTGAAGGAAAGGTTGAGAGAGTGGAACAGAGAAAACTGAGAGAATGGAACAGAGGAATATTAAACTGCTTAATATATTATTTTTTGGAGTGCAATTGCTTTTATAAAGCAAATAAGTGAACGTAAATGTACGAAAATGTTGGCCTCTATAACCACTAACAAACTAGTGCTCTTAGTGCCTAGAAAATAGCAAATAAATTCTACTAGTCAACATGACTTTTATTTTCCTAAAAAATAGCATAACATATAATTTTAATTTTTTAATTTCCAATAGTCATTAATCAACAGAAACAATAGTGAAAAAAAATGTAAATCTGCATTGAATTAAGAGTTGAGTACAAGTGAAAGAGGTTAAGACCCCATTTACCATGTGATAGTTGGAAAAACTCTGCTCAAATTGTAGTCTGGTTCTCTAACTTCCTTCCAGCGTAAACTCTCCAAAACTCCTGATAAAAATGGTCAAAGCTACTCTCCGTAAAACTGAAATTGTTGGAATGTAAAGGTATAGGTGATCTGGGCTTTTCTTCTTTCTACTCTAACCTATTTAAAGAAAAAGAATACAAAGAATGAAGAACTAAAAACTCTTTCTTTATACAATGTATTTCCTTAACCAACCCAGCTCCATTACGACAATTCAAAGGCTTCTACAATGAAACTACCCTCCAGAAAAGGTGAGTGGTGACCTTATGTTTACACGTTGGTAAGCACTCAACAACTCACGAAGGATGTTCAAGCACCTCCAACCCCAACAAAAACATTTGTGGCTCGGCGCCTTCCAAACCTGTTCAAACCTCCACGTGACAGCCATTCTGCAGCCCCGTCTGATCACCAATGCGATTGGCTGGCAGATGTAGTAGTGTCACTCGACTTGTTCATGAAGGGGTTTGGTTGGGTTGAGGAGTTTGTTCAACAGTGCACACAAAATTGGATTCATGCATTGTGCTTTCCATGCATATGAACAATTTTGAGGTCCTCTTAGCAATGCTAGGAAGGGAGTACTTATGTCCATGGGTTTTGATGAGCTTAGAAGCTCAAGGGACTCTTTTATAGACCTTGGAATGGAGACATATGATAGAATGATTGTTGGAGAGCATTCACAGGATACACAGATCTTGATGTGAATCTAGTAAGGGTCAAAGAACTTACAAATGTCTAAACTATTTTATGACATACTTGGAAAACGTCTAAAGTACCTTATAATCTACTTGGCAAACACCCCAAATACCTTACGATGTACTTAGAAAACAACCAAAGTATTATCCGACCTACTCAAAAAACAACCCGAGTATTTTACAAATGTCTGATCATGAACTTACTTCTTACGAGTGTCAGACCATGAACTTACATGGGAAACTCCAAGAACTTTATTAGTGTCCGATTATAGACTTAGTCAAGAGTATAAATTAAGCATACAAAAGCGTGACAATATAAGTGTTTGAGTACAACTCAATCAAGAGCTAAAAACAACATATATAAATTAATTCATTTGAACAACATGGTTCATCTACAGAAGTACAACTCAATCAAGAGTTAAAAGTAACATATATAAATTCGTTCATTTAAACAACATGGTTCATCTACAAAAATTAACTTTCATGCTCGGAGGACTTATATACTACCTGGCATATATTTACAATATTAATATTGTTAGAATCGCTGCAGCGGAATTGTTAGCGTGGAATAACAAACCAAGAGGGTTTTTAATACTAACGTGTGCCTTTTAATTTCTACTCAATTAAACTTACCAAGCAAATAATAAAGACAAATAAAGAGAGTAAGGTTGAGAGAAATTTGCACAGATGATTTTATCCTGGTTCGGATCTTACCAATCCTACGTCCAGTCGCTTATCTCAAACAAGATAAACCTTTTTCACTAACACAAAACAATTACAAATTACAATCACAAAGAAACACAATTTGTAAAAGTTTAGAAACCACCTCTCTTGATACCACAAGAGATGAACCTACACCTCCTTTGAGTCTTCACAAAGGATGAACACCTCCTCCGAATACTTCATGAAGGATGATTCTCTTCCGAACACCTCCTTAGACACACCAAGGATGAACCGGCTATTTCCTTTGTCACCGTAGTAGCACTTCACCAGCTCCACAGACAAGAGTTTCACAAGCCGAATAAGAGCACACAAGTCTCAATGATTTATGAGTACTAGAGCACAAGGGAAGAGTTTTTTTTTAGATAAAGAGAGAGCCATTTTATAGACTCAGCCTAATACCCTTCCATTCTTCGAAAACGGGCCATCTAACGCATTTAATCGATTAACATAAATATTAATCGATTAATAATGAGTACAACAGCTAGTTTTTCAAATCTAAAACCCCCAACGGCTAGTTTTTCAAATCTGAAACCTCCAACGGCTAGTTTTTCAAATCTGAAACCCCCAACGGCTAGTGTTAATTGATTATTCTCAGGAATAATCGATTAACTAAATAAATCAAATATAAATTACAAGAATCAACCCTAATACATATTTGAGCACTATTACATCAACTTTGATTATTATAAAAGCTTTATAAAATACAGAGATCTTCAATTTGTCTTTGTGGATCTTGACTTGTGCAAATTTGTTCATCATCAAAACTACATCTTTGATTTTTGCTAACATTCTCCCCCTTTTTGATGATGATCAAAAACTCCTTTGATTTAAAGCTTTTAGTAATAATCTGGATATAACACAACTATGGAAGAAAAAGTGCATTAGTGAATAAACACAAATAAGCAAATAAGCTTAAATAAGCTTTAAACACTTTCTCCCCCTTTTTGATCATAATTAAAAAGGTGTGTTTGATGTTCTCCCCCTAAGATAATACTCCCCCTTAATAAAAGCATGTATGCATATGAGCTAAAAATATTTCAAATTTAAAGATTCATTCAAACATACACAATAGGATATTTAAAGTAAATAATTTTAGGATGAAGAACTTATAAAACATTGTTTAAACATACATTGAACTATATAAGATAGGAATTTTAAAGCATACAAAAATATGGCTAGTTTTTCAAAATTGCAAAACTGGAACGCATTTAAAAATTCAATCCTAAGATATTTCTAAAGATTCTTAGATCTCTTCTAATGTTTACCCCTTTAGATATGCCTCCAACTTCGTAATGATAATCCTCCAGGTTGTTTCCACATTTTGTTTAGATCTTCATCTTGAGGATTGTCATCATTCTTCGCTTCATTTGTTGTCTTCTACAAATCTTCATCATTGCCTGCATCTAATTCAACTGACTCAAGAGGTTTTGCCTCAAGGTCTACAATTTCATCAAAGACAACATGCACACATTCTTCTATTTCAAATGTTTTCCGATTGAAAACTATATATGCTTTGTATATTAGAAAATATCCAAAAAAATAGTTTCATCGGCCTTGGAATAAAATTTTCTTAAATTTTGTTTTAAAGAAATTCTAAATATTAAACAATAGGTACCCAACTACTTGTATGGGTCCTTTGGGTTAGATTTAGAAAAAAGAAATCATTTTACAACCGAAACATATCTACCACTTGGAACACCATAATGCTTAATTTTACATTTATTTGAAGTATGACCCTTTTTCATACAATAAAAGCATGATACAAAGTTTGTGTTCCTATAAGTTGTTCCTTTTTCTACCCATGTTCTACGGGTTCTATTATTATGTTTATTTTTAATTTTAGGAACATACTTATTTTTAACAACCTTATTTTCGTTATTTTTACTACATTCTCCTAAGGTTGTGTGTTCTAGTAGTTTCCTAAAATTTTCACAAGAAGCACATTCATCACTACTAGTAAATTTACCCTTTTCAAAAAATAAAACTTTATTTTTCAAATCTTTATTTTCTTCAAAAATATTTTCAAAATTTAATTTTAAATTTTTATTTTCTTCAAGAATATTTTCAAAGTCTGATTTCAAATTTTTATTTTCTTCAGAAATATTTTCAAAATTTAATTTTAAATTTTTGAAATCCTTTTTCAATTTCTTATGAGCTTTATCTAATTTTTCAGATTCTACTATTAAAGCAGCATAAGTTTCATGCAATTTATCTTCACTAATTTGACTATAATTATCAGAATTGCTAGATGTACTTACTTGGCTTCCAGCGTCGTCGTTCACCACTAAACAAATGTTTGCTTCTTCATCAGATTCGCTCAAATCGAAAATTGTTTCGTTGTCATCTTCCCATGCAATGTAGGCATTCTTTTTCTTGAAGAATCTTTTCTCCTTTTTGTCTTCACTCTTCTTTTGATTTGGGCAGTCTGCTTTTAGGTGCCCCCTTTCTCCGCAACCATAACATTTATGGTGTGAGGAAGATCCTTGATTTTCTTTCTTTTCGAATTTTAATCTTCCTTTGTCTTTTGATTTCATGAACCTGTTGAGCCTTTTTATCATGAGTCTCAAATTTTCTTCTTCGCCTGAGTCTTCATCTTCCGATTTACCTTTGCTTCTTTCAACCTCCGACTTTAATGCCAAACTCTTCTTCTTGTTTTTGGCTTTTGCTTCTTCTTCATCAAGTCTTCCAAGATCTAGTTCATGTTCCCTCAACTTTCCAAAGAGTGTCGCCATAGTCATGGTGTTGAGGTTCTGTGACTCCGAGATTGCAGTCACCTTTGGTTGCCACGACCTGTCTAAAGACTTCAAGATTTTAATGTTAAGTTCATCGGTATCAAATGACTTACCCAGTCCAATGAGATGATTGACAATGTTGGTGAAGCGTTTTTGAACGTCTGAAATTGTTTCTCCTTGCTTCATCCGGAACATTTCATACTCTTGGATTAAGGAGTTCTTCCTTGCCCTCTTTACATCATCTGTTCCTTCATGCGTCACTCTGAGTACGTCCCACATTTCTTGAGCAGTTTTGCAGACAGAGACCCTGTAGAACTCATCAACAGTCAATGCTGATGCAATGATATTCCGGGCTTTTACATCATTCTGAAATCTTTTCTTTTCTTCAGTGGTCCATTGACCACGGGGCTTTGGTTCCTGTGTATTGTTAGTAGGAACAGAAGAGCCAGACGCAATAACATCCCAAATTTCACAATCAATAGATTCAATAAATATTTGCATTCTTACCTTCCAGAATGCATAGTTCTCACCTGTGAATAGTGGGGGTCTATTGATTGATGCACCCTCTGCAAAGGTTTGATGTGATCCTGCCATTTGAATGACTATCAAAGCAAGCTCTGATACCAATTGTTAGAATCGCTGCAGCGAAATTGTTAGCGTGGAATAACAAACCAAGAGGGTTTTTAATACTAACGTGTGCCTTTTAATTTCTACTCAATTAAACTTACCAAGCAAATAATAAAGACAAATAAAGAGAGTAAGGTTGAGAGAAATTTGCACAGATGATTTTATCCTGGTTCGGATCTTACCAATCCTACGTCCAGTCGCTTATCTCAAACAAGATAAACCTTTTTCACTAACACAAAACAATTACAAATTACAACCACAAAGAAACACAATTTGTAAAAGTTTAGAAACCACCTCTCTTGATACCACAAGAGATGAACCTACACCTCCTTTGAGTCTTCACAAAGGATGAACACCTCCTCCGAATACTTCACGAAGGATGATTCTCTTCCGAACACCTCCTTAGACACACCAAGGATGAACCGGCTATTTCCTTTGTCACCGTAGTAGCACTTCACCAGCTCCACAGACAAGAGTTTCACAAGCCGAATAAGAGCACACAAGTCTCAATGATTTATGAGTACTAGAGCACAAGGGAAGAGTTTTTTTTGAGATAAAGAGTGAGCCATTTTATAGACTCAGCCTAATACCCTTCCATTCTTCGAAAACGGGCCATCTAACGCATTTAATCGATTAACATAAATATTAATCGATTAATAATGAGTACAACGGCTAGTTTTTCAAATCTAAAACCCCCAACGGCTAGTTTTTCAAATCTGAAACCTCCAACGGCTAGTTTTTCAAATCTGAAACCCCCAACGGCTAGTGTTAATTGATTATTCTCAAGAATAATCGATTAACTAAATAAATCAAATATAAATTACAAGAATCAACCCTAATACATATTTGAGCACTATTACATCAACTTTGATTATTATAAAAGCTTTATAAAATACAGAGATCTTCAATTTGTCTTTGTGGATCTTGACTTGTGCAAATCTGTTCATCATCAAAACTACATCTTTGATTTTTGCTAACAAATATTATTATTATTATTATTATTATTATTATTTGACAAACCCTAAAAGTGTCCTATAAGCAAAGGATCCAAATGTGAGATCCATGTGAGATCCTAACTTCCTTAAAATAAGGGAGAGAGAATATTTATATAATATATGACATAATTTTTGATATAAACAGAATCTATTAACAATAAACTTGAGATAAAAATATGTTCTTAGAGGGCTTAAAAGACATCTCTCATGTTCTGTTATTTATATAGATAAAGAGTTGATACAATAGAGAGATAGAAGGTCAAGTCACTGTCCTAGACTGCTAGGTACAATGATTAGAGATAACTGATAACAGTTGAAAAACTGTTGTTTTCATGCTTAAAATTGATACTAAAAGCAACCTTTAACACTTAGAAACTAGCTTGAAATCATGCTTTTGGTTATACTTTTAGAAATAAGAGAGCTAGACAGGTTTATGCTTGATTTCAGTGTTTTTGTGCAGGTTTTAAGGTGAACTTGGTGAAAGAAGTGAAGAAGGACAAAGATGGAATCAGAAAAGACATCAAAAAGTGCAAAAGGAGAAGCCGCAACTGCCGCTCAGCGGCAGTTTACCGCTGAGCGGCACTCAGGCAGTCACGTTGGATCCGTTGAGGGGTGATTTGGCCGCTGAGGGGAAGAAAACAACTCACGCACTTACCGTTGAGCGGTACTATTTTGGGCTTGGGCCTAATTTTCTGTAATTTTAGAATAGTATATAAGCTTTAAGACGTCCCAGGGTTTGTATCTTTGGTAGAGACGAAGCAAACACTCTCTTTTCCACCCCTTGAAGGAAGATCTTGGATGCTCAGGCTATCTCCCCCTCTTTCTAGGGTTCTATCTTTCATTCTTTCATTATTGTTCATCTAGTTTCACCATGAATATGGTGAACTAAACCTTGTATTGTTGTTGGGGAATCAATGTAGTCTTGTGAAACTCTCACATATGGAATTTGTTTTAACATCTTATATTAAGATATATGTTTTCTTTCATCTTTAGTTAGGGTTTTTCCTCTTTGCTTATTGCTTGCTTTGTTTAACTCATTCATTGCCATGATTATTGATTTTGTCGATACGGAAACGTACGGGGAAGTCTAGATCCGGGGAATTTCTCCCAATAGCATATTGGTTGCCTTTAAGCTCCTGAACTTTAAGAACTAATTACTAGGAATGCTAGGAATTGTATGAACTCGTAATTAGAGATAGGCCTTCTTGTAAGGTAATTTAGAGAGTGGCATTAGCATTGATGATAAGAATGATGAATTCCTAAAAGTATATGAGAGTGGATAAGATGAAATTGATAACCCCAACAACATACTCATCCATCTATTGAAGTGTTTGTTTTGTTCTTTACCATTGATCAAATTCATGCATACATATTTAATTACTGTCTCTTGCATTGAAACCTACAATTAATTTGTTCTTAAGTCTTAAATAATCAACAAATCACATAGCTAAACTAGGCCGTGAGTCCTTTGGGAAAACGATACTTGGTCTTACCTTGTTTTATTACTTGATACGATTCGGTCACACTTGCCGATTGTTAAACAAGTTTGTGGCGCCATTTTTCGGTGTTCATAAATTTGTCATCAATAACCAAACACACTACCCCTATTTTAGTCCTACTGACTACACTAACAAGTAGACTTAGTAATTATTCTAACAAATAACATAACCTATTAACATGTTATTCATAGGTTTAAAAAGACTATAAATACATGCTATTACATAGAGTACATACAATCTTATAATCATTTTTACTCACATACTCATTCTAAAATCTTTTACTGATTTGAGGGTCAGAATTTTTCTAAATGAACTTTCTTGTGTAACTATTTCGGGTGTAGAGTCGAGTATCTCTAAAAAAACACTCTTTCACGCTTTTGTCCAAATTAGCTTAGGTATTTCTATATGTTCTAATCCAACGTTTTTTCTTGTATGTTTTCCAAATCGTTGAGGTGTACTTGTTAAAGGCATTTCGACGCTTAGGTCAGTAATTAATCCGATCGGGAGTCACAGTAAAATCTTAAATTCACAGTAAATGCAGTTACCTACCTTCTTACATTTGGTCTCTATTTATACGTTTCGAGATGAGAATGAGATTAGTGAAACTCTAATCATGGTCCAACTGTGATCCATTACATGATAAGTAACGCTTACCAATAATCTTTATTTGAGGTGATGTTTAGAGGTGTTTAGGGAATCTTAATGAAGTATGATTATATGTATCAGTGGATACTTACTCGGTGAAGTTATGTAAAATAATGGTGAGAGGTGACACTTAATCTTATTTTGCATGCGAGTATTTCATCGATGATTATATATATTGAGATTATGTGATCTTCTTATGTGTCAATGATTTGGATATAAGTTATTGAATGACTGATGAATTGGATCCTTCTAATGTGTCAATGATTTGGATATAAGTTATTGAATGATTGATGAATTGGAATTAAATAACTTGAGTTTTGTGGGTGAGTTTGATTGTATTATCTATATTTTGTGTTTTCTTTTGGTTGTCTCATCCCTGTTTGTTTGTATTTGGGAGGTGTCCGCTCGGTCTTTCATCTTACTTGATCGAGCAGTCAATATGTTGCTTGGCTGGATCGCATGGTGCGTGTTGATGGGTTTCTAACCTGTTTGGCCGGTCTCTCCCTCCTTATGACCTTTTTCATTCGGTCTTATGTGTAAGGACATTTGACTATATAGTATAGTAACGATTCAAAGTTTCATTACACGTGTGTGGGTGTGTGTGCTTGTGGGTGCGTGGGAGTGTTCATGTGTGTGGAAGTCTCTGCGTGTGTGCATATGTGTGATTCCGTGTGTCCGTATGTGATTTAAGAATTACATAGCCATGTAACTTTGAGTTTCCATTAATTGATGATACAAATGGACCTAAACTTTTGACGAGTGAACATTTTACTTAATTAATGAGAACACTTATGCTTGGTTAACTTTTCTAACTTTACGTCAACGATAGAAAATCAAAACAATGTGAAAATTTATATTTAAAATATTCAAATTTTATACTAATTTATTTATAAAGAAAGTTTTTATATTAATTTGATTTGTTATCACGTCTCTATATTTTTTAGTTTAAATTTATAACATATAAAACATATGTTTCTAATAGATATTATTATCGGTGTGACAAATAAAAATTTATCTACTTGTGGATACATAATACATGTAGATATCAACCATCCATTTATTAGAATTAAATTATTAAAATAAATTTATTTAAAAAATATTAATAATAGAAGAATTATTGGGAGTTGAATGATGTTATAATTTTATATTTTTAATTATACTTATAAAATTATTTATTAAAAAAATTAATTTTATTTACATTTATATTTATATTTTTATGGTACAACTTATTTAAGTTCGCTTTTTCAAATTAATTTTACTTATATTGATATTTATTACATAATTTATTTAGATTATATTTTTAAGATAAAAAAATTATTTCAGTTTATATTTTAAAATAATGTACAAATACTTTATTTAAAAAAGTTTGATAAATATCCACATCTATAAACAATTTGGGGATATGTTTCAAGATTGAACCAATCAGAGAAAGAACAAATGAGAGGACCTACACACAACACAACTAACCAAACCATATATTCATCTTTATTTATTTATCGTAAAACAACACCAACACTCTCTTTCTTCTCCTAAAATCTGATTCACATCTTCAACTCTGTGTGTTAGAAAGAACCCTACTCTTCAAATCACTCATCCTCTGCAGAAACTCATTTACATCTTCAACTCTGTGTTAGAAAGAACCCCATACTCTTCAAACTACCAACTTTCATCCTCTGCAGAAACTCATTTTCTTAGATAAGCTCAGTGCAACACAATCTGTAAGTCTTCTTCTATTCACAGTATTTACTCAGCACACTTTTTAGTTTGCACATCTCTCTTCCTTCCTTTTTCATTATTTAACTTCTTCAACTTTTCTTAATTACAAGGCTTTAAGAATTATTTCACCAAACTCTACAACATCTTCTTTCTCCAAAGAACCCTCTAAAAGACTCAGATGCATTAAGTCAGAACTGTCAAATTCATACAAGGTAAAACATTATCATATAAACCTCTCTCTCTATATATATAAAGTCATGTATCTACAGCTTCAGTGACTGACTTGCAGTACAGTTTTTTCCTCATATTTCTATTTTTGTTATTATTTATGTTCATTATCCTTTACTTAGTTTAAATTATGGCTAATATTAAAATTATTTTTGTGAGCATCTTTCTTGTTTAAGAATAAATATTTGGAAGAATAGGAACAAGAAAGGCATTGAATTTGTTTAAAATTGTTATATTTGTGTGCTCTTTTTATTTGTTTGTGATGCATCTTTGATACTCTCAAATATGAATATGTTGTTGAAATCATAAATAAATTATTTAAATTTTATATGTAGAAAAGCACGTTATGATAAAAAAATATTTAAACAGACAACTATTAATAATAAAAAAAAGTAAGTAGAAAGACTTCATGAATTCACACAACATATCATTGACTTTAGACAGCCACCAACCCAACCCCACAAGCCACCATTACTTCAATTATTATTTTCTTTGCCCTAAGAGACATTGGCCCAACACTCCCACAATTTATCAACACTTATTGAGTGTTTTTATTTTTATTTTTATTTTTATAAAGGATTAGAATTTTTTAAAATTTTCTTTCGGAATATTACATTTCTGGATATATGATCTAATATGAAATCTTACATTTCTGGTATATGATCTAATATGAAATCAAGCACCAGAGAAAACCCAATTAAGGTTATGACAAGGTAACAAGTACTTTTAATTTTTTATTAATATTAATATTTTTATTTATTATAATAAAATAAATAATTAATATAATACTATAAAAATTAAAAATTAAATTTTTAATCTTAGATGCAACAAATTGTTTACTTCGATTTATTCATATTATACAATTGATATGGTTTACAAATCATAATTCATAAAAGTTATTAGTCTTTGTTTGTAACGATCATTTAGCACGTGTAACTAAAATCATTGTTTTACAACTTAAAATAATATTTTTTAATTATATTTATTTAATTTTCAATTAAAATAATAATATATATTATTGTATCATTAAAAAAATTATAAAAAGAATGTAATTATTTTTAAAGGATATAAAAGTTTTAATATTTGGCATGATATTAATAAAAGAAAGGGATGGAAACGTAGAGGGTTATTTATATATGACCTACTCTATATATTTGTGGAAACACGATGGATCAGACCTAGACCTAATGATAGTGATAATAAATAAAGATGGCCAATGCTGACAAGCACTGTACAGATTTAATAATTGTGTCTTACAGCTGTTTCCACGTAATAGTGGTTGGGAAAATAAAATATTAGAATTTAAATATTATTTATGGATTTTAAAATATAATAATTAAGAATTTACATAAAAAAGTTTGAACCTTTTCCTTTTTATGTTTACTTTTGTAAAATGTTTACTTTGTGTATGCCTCAGACAACTTCATGAAACCCTGTGAACTACAGAGCACGTGCAGCAGTTAACAAGTGAGTTAAAATGTCTTACTCTTTTATATTGTTTTTCTTTATCTTATCTCTTCTACACCAATCTCACTCCTTTTGCTATTATATCAACAACTACTTTTTTATATAACGTGTCTAATAACAGAAGTGTTTTTGTATATGAGACACTGTTGATAGGAAATTCCGGAAAATCCGGCTTTAGGATCGCTGGTGGGGTGATAACCTCCGTGCTACTTTCCCTATAATAAAATATTAAATTAGTTTTTACATAATATTATAAAAAGTTAAAATAACTATAATACTGTGACATATTAAAATCTTAAATAAATATGACACGTAAGAATTAATCTTTTTAAATTATTTTTATTTTTATTTTTAATTAAAATAAACTTAATTATTATGTTCGCCCCAAATTTATATTAAGATCATTAATTCATAGTATGTTTACCACGAAACCATTCCGTGTTCAGTATTTTATAATTTAAGGCTACTTAAAATTAGAAAAAGGAAATAAATGATGAATTAATTAGTATTTAAATTTAAAATTAAGAAATATATGATTAATGTTATGTGGTGAGTGTGGATTTAAGTAATATACATATGAGACGGTGTGATAACCTTTTATAAGATTTTATAAAATTTTGAAAATGAATTGTTTAATGTTGTGAAATAAAAATGGTGGTTAGAGTCAAAATGTTAGTCATAATCTACTATTTTGTATGAGTGAGTGACTAAGTGGAACTATGGCAAGAATCATAATTTACTTTGATGTGTGATTTATTATGAATGGATTATGGGAATGTAACTAACTACTTCATTGAAGGTGATGTTAGGTAGTGTATTAAGAGACTTCAAAGAGCCTATTATGATTTTGTTAGTCATTAGAAGAAGATAACTAGTTGTGATAGTCGAATAATGTTGTTATCTAGAGCCATGAGGGTTGAATCATAAGAGTTGTGTTGTGTGATAAACATTTGATTTTGATAAGAATTGTTAATTTTAAATTTAGATATGAATTGTTACATGTAAGTATTTTAAACCTTCACTAACTTATCCTTTGTTTATGTGGTGTTGTGAAACCCACCAATCTTATATGTATTATGCACAAGTAGAGGATCAAGTTGATGATCCTAGTGGGGATTCTACAGGTGATCATGATGAGCAGCAATGAGGCTATAGCTCTATGAGATGATATAGGGGATTCTTTATATGTACCTATTCTAGTATCCCTTTATCTTTCTATAAATATATTGTTTATATCTTTTGATAAATAAATTGGATCACAGTCTTGAACTTATAAATAAATTGGACATGTGTATATAATTGCACATTCTTTATTGTCAATAACTAATTATACAATGATGTAATTAGTAGTATAATATCTGTTAATTAGGATCATTAAGTATAGCCTCATAATTTCATTACATAATTACATATTTCATTATCATGTATTATGAATTCACCTATTAATTCAAAGGTTCATATTTAAACATGGCAAAAGTGTTATTTCATGTTAGCTTGATTGGATTAACCAGTTAGAAAACACAACTTTTTTTTATATATATAAATTTCTTCGCATTCATTACTTTCATCAAGACTTATATCCTTCATTCACATTCGTCTTTTTCATATTCATATGAGTAATCTCCTTCATCTACATTTATCAATTTCATTTACCATATAACAATTTTTATCCCACACAACTATTTTTTTCTTATGCACAACAAACCATAAATATCATTAGGATAACTTAATTCTGATACCATATTAAAAAATGAACTTTAGACCTAACTCAACTTATAAAACTGGCTTGTAAGGAAAGATTTACACTCATTTATATATTATATATTGATTTTATCTCTAGTCGATGTGAGACTTCCAAAACTTTATTAACATCCATTTGGTTGACACTATTTAAAGTCTGACTTTCAAAAGTTAATATTAATAAATTAGTGTAATGATTTTAAAATCCAGTGCATTTGGCCGAATGTCTAACTTTTTTTAGTGTTCCCATGACTTATATTCTGAAATATAGTTGTCTTATAAATCACAAATCACTATTTAGATGTTGATGATCGCTTTGATTTCTTGATTATGTAAAATTAAATTTATAAGCACCAAGCCTTTATTTACAGAACTGGAAATAATAAAAAGTATAAAATGTTGAACTAGGGCAGTTTGACGGTGACCGAAGTTGCAGTAAATATTAGCAGTATGTATCCTCCATCTAGACTTTGAAGCATACATTGAAAAAATAGCCGCGGACTCTTTCATCCTATTATTTTCCACCCCATCCTCGTGTGGGAACAATTCAAAATAGCCACAAACTCTTTCATCACATTGTTTTCCACCATAACCGTCCCACTTTACCTCTGAAGATATATTTCAAAACCATTCAACACCTTTTTATATGCATTAAAAAAGACTTAATACGAGTTTTTTTCATAATCAAATATGTGAGTGGTCGGATAGTTGCTATCAATGATAGAAAATATAGTGTTGATTCCATACATGATATAATTTCATGATGTAAAACATCACTCCACTTACTACAAATGTCATATGCAGTTATAAAATTTTATATGAACTTCCTGAATGTTTGCATCAGCTTTTATCAATTCTATTTACTTAATGTTTATATATTGGTTCCCTTATAAGTCACAAACTTTTAAATTTTGAATATGTATCAGGAAAAAAAAAGTAGCCCTGGTAGAAACCATTAAAGCAAAGGAGAAGGTCTCAATTATCAAGGGAGCATGGAAGCAGTTGTCTCTACGACGACTGAAAGTGCACTGCAAATTGCAGGACGTGCAGTGAAACGACAGTTGAGCTACTTTTTTAATTACAATGACAAATTTGAAGAGGTTAAACGTTACATTGAGATGTTGGATAATACTAGGAAGAGGATACAACATCAAGTTAATAATGCAGAAATGAATGCAGAAGAAATTGAAGATGATGTTCAATATTGCTTAAAACAGTTGGATGAGAAGATTGAAAAGTATGAACAATTTATTCACGATGAATATCATTCGAAGACAAGATGTTCCATTGGTTTCTTTCCGAGTAACTTGTCGTTGAGGTATCGATTGGGCAGAAATGCTACAAAGATGGTAGAGGAAATGAAAGTAGAAGAACTTTGGAATAAAATGTTTGATGAAGTTTCCTATCGAGTACTCCCATCCATTAATGTTTCTTTGACGAACATTAGCTATGAAAGCTTTGCATCAAGAACAAAAACTATCGATATGTTTATGCAAGCATTGGAAGATTCTACAGTTAATATGATTGGTCTTTATGGTGTTGGTGGTGTGGGTAAGACCACTTTAGTCAAAGAAGTTGCTAAGAAAGCTCAAGAAAAGAAGTTGTTCACTGTGGTGGTTATGGCAAATATAACGAGAAATCCTAACATCATAACAATTCAAGGACAAATTGCTGAGATATTAGGAATGAGATTGGAAGAGGAAAGTGAGATCGTGAGAGCAGATCGCATTCGAAAGAGATTAAAGAAAGAAAAGGAGAACACCCTTATAATCCTAGATGATCTATGGGATAGGTTGGACTTGAACAGACTGGGGATTCCAAATAGTGATGAAGATGGTGGAAGCCAACGTGATGTCAATGATATATCTAATTCTGGTTACCATAAGATGGAAAAAGAAGAGTTATCTTCGGATTTCAATAACATGACAGAAGAGAAGTTATCTGGTAATCACAAAAGATGCAAAATTCTTCTAACATCTAGAAGAAAACAAGTATTGTGTAATCAAATGGATGTGAAGGAGAGATCAACTTTCTCTATTGGAGTCCTTGATGAAAATGAGGCAAAGACTTTGCTTAAGAAAGTGGCTGGAATACACATCCAAAATTTTGTGTATGATGACAAAGCCATTGAAATTGCAAGAATGTGTGATGGTTTGCCTATTGCATTAGTTTCCATAGGAAGGACATTAAAAAATAAAAGCTCCTTTGTATGGGAGGATGTTTATCAACAAATGAAAAAGCAAAGTTACATAGAAGGGAAAGAACCTATTGAGTTCTCTATAAAGTTGAGCTATGATCATCTAGAAAATGAACTACTTAAGTCTGTTTTTTTACAATGTGCAAGAATGGGAAACGATGCTTTGGTTATGGACTTGGTGAAGTTTTGTATTGGTTTAGGTTTATTACAAGGAGTCCACACAATTAGAGAAGCGAGAAACAAAGTAAATATGTTGATAGAAGAGCTAAAAGAATCAAGTTTGCTGTTGGAAAGTTACTCTAGCAACCGCTTTAACATGCACGACATTGTGCGTGATGTTGCTCTTTCAATATCATCAAAAGAAAAGCAGGTATTTTTTATGAAAAATAGCATACTCGATGAGTGGCCTCACAAAAATCAACTTGAGAGTTACACTGCTATTTTTGTACACTCTTGTTATATCGTTGATGATCTTCCTGGGAGTATATATTGTCCTAGACTTGAAGTCTTACATATTGAAAGTAAAGATCAGTTTTTGAAAATACCAGATGACTTTTTCAAAGACATGATTGAACTCAGAGTCTTGATATTGACTGGTTTGAATTTGCCATGTTTACCTTCTTCACTTATATGCTTAACAAAACTAAGAATGCTCAGTCTAGAGAAGTGCACTCTGGGGCAGAACTTATCAATCATTGGAGAGTTAAAGAAACTACGAATTCTTACTCTTTCAGGATCCAACATTGAATGTTTTCCCTTTGAATTTGGGCAGCTTGATAAATTGCAACTTCTTGACTTAAGTAGTTGCTCAAAACTAAGACTAATACCTTCCAATGTCATATCAAGAATGAACATTTTGGAAGAATTTTATATGAGAGACAGCTTGATTCAGTGGGAGACCAAAGAGAATATCCAAAGTCGAAATGGTAGTCTTTGTGAATTGAGTCACTTAAATCAGTTACGAAACCTAGACATTCACATTCAAAATGTTGTCTGTGTTCCACAGAACTTGTTTTTTGATGAGTTGGATAGTTACAAGATTATCATTGGTGAATTCAACATGCTCACGGAGGGAGAATTCAAAATCCATGACAAGTATGAAGTGGTGAAACTTTTGGTATTGAACCTAAAAGAAGGTATTGACATCCATTCTGAAATATGGATTAAAATGTTGTTAAAAAGTGTTGAATATTTGTGGCTGGGAGAACTCATTAATGTTCATGATGTTTTCTATGAGTTAAATGTTGAAGGATTTCTGAAATTGAAACATTTATCCATTGTAAACAATTTTGGCATTCAATATATCATTAACTCAATGGAACAGCTGCACCCTTTATTGGCTTTTCCCAATTTGGAGTCGTTGTATCTTTACAAACTTGATAATTTGGAGAAAATATGTAACAATCAACTTCTTGAGGCCTCTTTCTCCAGATTAAAAATCATCAAGATCAAATCATGTGTAAAATTGGAAAACATTTTCCCATTTTCCATGGTTGGACACCTCACCAAGCTTGAAACAATTGAAGTGTGTGATTGTGATTCTTTGGAGGATATAATTTCAGTTGAAAGACAAACCCATATTAACAATGGTGACAATATTGAATTCCCTGAGTTACGACTTTTAACATTAAAATCTTTACATGCATTTACTTCTTTGTATACCAATGATAAGATACCTTGTGCACAATCATTTGAAGACAAAGGGGGAAACGTGAACAAAGATATCATCACTGAAGTTGAGCTAGATGGCACCAGTTCTTGTCATTCTCTCTTCAATGAAAAGGTAATGTAAAATATTATCCAAAAATATGAAAGTATGTATCCTCTTCAATCCTTCTTTATAATCTCTAATTTAATTTGTATAAGTTTTGTCATTAATCTAGGACAAATCAATTTGTGAAAATAAAAATTATACTGCTAAGACATTACATGTTCTTACAGGTTTTGATTCCAAAATTAGAGTGGTTGGAGTTATCCTCGATTAACATCCAAAAGATATGGAGTGACCAATCTCAACATTGTTTTAAAAATTTGCTTACATTAAATGTGAGAGATTGTGGTAATTTGAAATATTTACTGTCATTCTCCATGGCTAAACATTTGGAGAATCTCCAAAGCCTTTTCGTCGGTGAATGTGAAATGATGGAGGATATATTTTGTCCAGAAGATGTTGAGGTGTGTGGATTCATTTAGTGTCGAGTTTGATTCTTACTATTATTTGTTGTTTAATTACATTAATTCGTAAGGTCTTCTAGTTGCTTATTTAACTACCATTTTCTATTGTAGGGGAATATTGATTGTGTTTTTCCTAAGTTGAAGAAAATGGAGATCATGTGCATGGAGAAACTCAATACCATTTGGCAATCTCATATTGGTCTTCATTCCTTTCGTAGCTTAGACTATTTGATAATAAGAGAGTGCCACAAACTTGAAACAATTTTCCCTAGTTTTATGAGGCAAAGATTTCAAAATCTTCAAAGCTTGACCATTACTAATTGCAAGTTAGTGAAAAACATATTTGACTTTGCGAATATTTCACAAACTTGTGATAAAAATGAAACAAACTTGCATAATATTATTCTAGAAGGGCTACTAGATTTAGTGAGCATATGGAAGGATGACACCGGGGAAATACTTAAACATAATAATCTGAAAAGCATAAAAATTGTTGGGAGTCCAAATTTGAAATATGTTTTCCCACTTTCTGTTACATACGACCTAGAAAATTTGGAATCGCTTGAGGTATTTAACTGCACGACAATGAAGGAGATTGTTGCTTCGGACAAAGGTTCAAATGAAAATGTTATCACCTTTAAGTTTCCTCATCTAAAAACTGTATCATTACGTTCATTATTGGAACTTGTGAGTTTCTATGGGGGAACTCATACTTTGGAGTGGCCATCATTAAAGGATTTGTCTATACTAAGATGTGGTAAGCTTGAAGGGATCACCACAGAAATCTCAAACTCACAGGCCAAACCAATTGTTTTGGCTACAGAAAAGGTAGATAATTCAAAACCTCACACTACAAGATCAAAGAATACTAAGTCCTTTATTTATTCTAAAAAGATATTAAATATTTTGATAAAAATGTTGTTCCAAGTACACTTAGATATTGATAACATTTTTATTTATATATTTTTTAGGTGATATACAACTTGGAATATATGGCGATGAGCTTGGGAGAAGTAGAGTGGTTGCAGAAGTACATTGTCAATGTTCACAAAATGCACAACCTGCAATCAGTTGTGTTGCACGGATTGAAAAATGTTGAAGTTCTCTTTTGGTTTCTTCATAGACTTCCAAATTTGAAAAGGTTAATAATGAGATTTTGTCAAATGAGAAGGATTTGGGCTCCATTAACTGATATTTCACGTGAAAAAATAGGAGTAGTTATGCAACTTAAAGAGTTGGAATTAAGAGACATGTGGTCTCTAGAGGAGATTGGCTTTGAGCATGACATGCTTCTTCAAAGGGTACAACACTTAATCATTGAAAGATGTACAAAATTGAAAACTTTGGCATCATCCTCGGTATCTTTTCGTCGCTTGACATATTTAGAAGTGGTGAATTGTATGATGAAAAATTTAATGACATACTCAACTGCTAAAACCTTGGATCAGCTCACAACTATGAAGGTAAGTTCTTGTCCAATGATTGTGGCCATTGTTGAAAAATATGAAGAGGAAAATGTGCAAGAGATTGAGTTTAAACAATTAAGATCATTGGAATTGTTTGCTCTACCAAATCTTACAAGTTTTTTGACTGCTGATAAGTGTGTCTTAAAATTTTCACTATTGGAAAATTTAGTAGTGAGTGAATGTCCTCAAATGACAAAATTCTCTGAAGTCCTAAGTGCTCCACACCTACAAAAAGTACATGTTGTGGCCGGGGAAAAAGACAAATGGTATTGGGAAGGTGATTTAAATGCAACTCTGCAAAAATATTTTCCATATCAGGTACGAATCATAGTATTTATTCATTATTGTTAATTTTGGTCAAATGTATACCTTCACTTATTACCATTTTTCATTTCATTTCAAACTTTAATAAAATATTCTACAATCGGATAGCTGTCATAGTGACAAACATTCATAAATGATATGTTGTGGCATTTATGGGTAAAATTATATGAAGCATGTGCATTTCTACATATTTAGTAAGATATATTCCTTCTGTAAGTCGATTGGTTAACATTTTCTTATTCGTAGTAATCAAGTTTTATGAAATTGTAGACTTATTTTATGATATTCAAGCGAGAAAGTAATATTCACTTTTGTATTATACTTAATTTAATAATTAATAGTATAACATAGGAATTCAAACATTTTCGTGTAGAGAGAAAACATATTTAATCCTTTAAAAACTAGGGAGAAAACTAACAAAAGAAAACAAAAACAAAAAATGTATTTATGTAAAAAATATATGCCTAGCTGAAACTTGCTTTCCTTTTTGGAGACCTAAATACTTTTCAAGCAAATTTCATTAGTTTTTCTTGCATATAATTTTCTTGCATACACATCTAATAACGAGTTTCTTCCCTTTTTAAGGTATTTTTTGAGCATTCAAAGGATATGAAGCTAGTAGATTATCCTGAAATGAAGGAAGTTCGTTATGGCAAACCTGTTTTTTCAGACAACTTCTTTGGTAGTTTGAAGAAATTGGAATTTGATGCAGTAAGTAAAAGAGAGATTGTACTTCCATCCCATGTACTACCTTACTTGAAGAACTTGGAAGAATTGAATGTGCATAGTTGCAAACTAGCACGGGTAATATTTGACCTAGATGAGAGTGAGACTCGGACTAAGGGAATAGTTTTTCGTTTGAAAAAACTTACTTTAAAAAACTTGTCAAATTTGAAATGTGTGTGGAACAAACACTCCCAAGGAATAGTCAATTTTTCCAATTTGCAAGAAGTGTTTGTTTATGATTGTGGAACCTTGGTAACATTATTCCCTTTAACTCTTGCCAAAAATCTTGGGAATCTTAAGACACTTACAATACAAGTGTGCTTCAAGTTGATAGCAATTGTTGAAGAGAAAGAGGAAACTATACATGGAACAACTGAAAAGTTTGAATTCCCTTGTTTGTCCAAATTGTTTCTTTGGAAGATGCCACAACTTATTTGCTTCTATTCTGGACAACACCATCTCAAATGTCTAATGTTAGAAAGGTTACATGTGTCCTATTGTCGTAAGCTGAAGCTATTCAAGTCAGGATTTCATGATAGTCCATTACAACACCCTATGTTCTCGATTGAAGAGGTGACAAAACCATTAGCAATCAATGTTTTGATTTCTTTTTCTTTTTACTATTTTCCTCCTAATTGAACTTTTTTTTTATCTTCCTAGGTTGTTCCAAAATTGAAGGAATTGACGCTCAGTGAGAAAAATATTATCTTGTTGGATGATGGACATTCACCACAAGACCTCCTTCACAAACTAAATTACCTTCAAATATCATTTGAAGATTACGAAGATAAGAAGGATACTTTTCCTTTTGATTTCCTTCACAAGGTACCCAATTTAGAAAGTCTTGTTGTGAGACGATGTTTTGGTTTGAAGGAGTTATTTCCCTCTCAAAACCTGGATGGTCACGATGGGATTCTAACGAAATTGAATACATTAAGCCTACTGAATCTTTCTGAGTTGGAGTCTATAGGTTTACATCACCCTTGGGTAAAGCCATACATTGAAAAGCTAGAAGTATTAGCAGTTCTTCGGTGTTCTCGGTTAGACAGATTAGTATGTTGTGCTACATCTTTCATTAATCTGAAGGAATTGCTTGTGAGGAATTGTAGAAAAATAAAGTGTCTATTCACATCTTCTACGGCCAAAAGTCTGTTGAATCTTGAGGCTCTAATTATCGAGAATTGTGAGTCAATACAAGAAATAACAGAAAAAGAAGAAGATGTTAATGGTGAGATCGTATTTGGACGACTCCTAATTTTAAGCATGTGTTCCTTACCAAGACTGGTAAGTTTTTATTCAGGAAATGCCACTGTACATTTCTCATCTTTACAACAAGTGATTCTGTCTAAATGTCCCAATATGGAAACTTTCTCTCAAGCAAATATAAATGCGCCAATGCTACATGGGATCAACTCTTCAATCAATGATTCTAGTTTAACCTTCTTTTATGATCTCAACACAACAATTCAGAGTTTGTTCTACCACAAGGTGAGAAATTCATTATCACTAGTTCTTTATTCAAATATAACCAAGATATGATTCTAAATTTTATTAATCTTCCTTTTTCTTCATATATATGTATTCTTTTTTATCCTAAACCTAAACACCTGTTTTAGCCCTTTTTTCTATTATTCTTGTGCTTTTTAATTTTATTCTACTTTTTTACACAATGGGATATATAAACTTAAACAATTTTATTCTAACATTGAGTTTTCTGATTTTTAAGGATTTTTTCGAATATTCAAAGCATACAATTCTACTGGATTATTTTGAGACGAGGGGAATTGGATCTGTAAAACAAGCTTTTCAGGGGAAATCTTTTGGCAATATAAAGAAATTGGAATTTGATGGAAAAAGTAAAGGAGATACTGTGATCCCATCTAATGTACTTTCTCATTTGAAGAGTTTGGAAGAATTGAATGTCCATAACTCTGATGAGGTGCAGGTAATATTTGGTATGAATGACAGTCACACCGAGACCAAAGAAACAGTCTTTCATCTGAAAAAACTTATTTTGAAAGACTTGTCAAATTTGAAATGTATATTGAACAAAAATCCTCAAGAAAGTGTCAGTTTTCCTAATTTGCATGAGTTGTTTGTTGATGGTTGTGGAAGCTTGGAAACACTGTTTGCCAGAAATCTTGGGAAACTAAAGACACATGAAAAGCAGAGGTATGACAAGTTGGTAGAAATTGCTGGAAAGGAAGATGCAATTGAAAACGGAACAACTGAAGTATTAATGTTTGAATTCCCTTGTTTGTCATTGCTAACTCTCTATAACCTAACAAATCTGAACTGCTTTTATCCTGAAAAACACCATCTGGAATGTCCCAATTTAGAAATCATGCATGTGGCGTACTGTCCCAAGTTGAAGCTATTCACATCAAAAATTCATGACAGTCACAAAGAAGCAATTGCAGAGGCTCCAATAAGTTTCCTACAACAACCTCTGTTCATTGTTGAAAAGGTGACAATATTAAGTAGATTCTTCCTTTTCATTGTATATTTTCCGACTTTCTTCCTTCTAACTTCCACCGTGTTTTCTTTTGAATCGATTTGAATTGAATGTAGGTTGTTCCCAAACTTAAGGGATTGACGCTAAATGAGAAAAACATGATGTTGATGAGCGATGCCCATGTGCCAGAAGCCTATCTCAGCAAATTAAATCTTCTCCGATTGTGCTTTGAGGATGATAAAAATGAGAAAGGTACTTTGCCTTTTGATTTCCTACACAAGGTACCTAATTTAGAACATTTTCAAGTGCAGAGATGCTTTGGTATCAAGGAGATATTTTCATCTCAGAAATTGCAAGTTCATGATGGAATTCCTGCGACATTGAATGCATTAACCCTATTTGAACTAAATGAGCTTGAGTCAATAGGATTCGAACACCCATGGGTAAAGCCATTCTCTGAAAAGCTTCAAACATTAAGGGTCACCAGTTGTCCTCGATTGGAAAAATTAGGGCGTGGCGCAATGTCTTTCATCAATCTGAAAGAGTTGTATGTGAAGGACTGTGGTCGAATAGAGTATTTATTCACATTTTCAACTGCAAAAAGTTTAGTGCAACTTGAGACCCTAATTGTAAAGAATTGTGAATCAATAAAAGAAATAGCAATGAAGGAAGATGAAGATGATTGTGATGAGATCATATTTGAAAGATTAACAACATTAACTTTGAATTGCTTACCTCGACTACAAAGCTTCTTATCAGGGAATGCCACTATGCAGTTTTCATGTTTGAAAAACGCATATGCAATTAATTGCCCCAATATGAAAACTTTCTCCGAAGGAGTCCTAACTGCGCCAAGGTTTTTGGGGATTAAAACGTCATATGAGGATTCAGATTTATTCTTCCATGATGATCTAAACACATCATTTCAGAGATTGTTTAAAAGACAGGTAAGGAATTCTTCATCTAATAAATTCAATTGTTATATTTTCTATGCTAAATTGTACTTTTATTCTCTTTAATTTTTTTCTTCTTATTTTATTCACAAGTTTAGTTTTAGTAATTTAAAAGTTTGTGTTGTTGCTTCAATTCTACATAGATTCATCTATTTATTCACATTTAAAGTAATTAAATTAATTTTTGATGGTATTTTAAATACTGCAATAGTATTAATTAGTTAAAGTTTCAGTTATGTGATACACTCAAATAGAGATAGTTTAACAGTTGGAGTAAAAGATTAAACAGAATTAATTATATTAAAGTTAAAGTTCAAAAGGCTAAATTAAATTAATTTTAAAATTTATATTTATTTAAATATGAGTGGGTTATATAGGTCTTTTGAGAGAGATTTAACAACAAATGAAACTTAAGTCAAAGTTACATGAGAGACTTATACTATCTTTAACACAAATATAAGTTTAAGTCTTGTCACCATGCACTTAGACTTACATTTATATTCCGAACAAAATATTAATATAATTTATTTTTAATATTATCTATCATAATATCCAAAACACGTTGGCATACTAAACATGCATAAGCATTCATTTTATCATTATCTGAAATAAGTGAAAATTTTGTCTTGCATAAGAATATTACAATCAATTATTGTTTGACATACAGGTGGAAAAGTCTGCATGCGATATAGAGCATTTAAAATTTGGTGATCATTCACACATACAAGAGATTTGGCTTGGTGTAGCTCCAATCCCAACAAACAATTCTTTCAACAATTTGAAATCTTTAACTGTGGTGGAATGTGAATCTTTTCCCAATGTCATTCCTTTTTACTTATTTCCATTTCTATGTAACTTGAAAGAGATTGAGGTAAGCAACTGTCAATCTGTGAAGGCAATATTTGATGTGAATGGTGCAGCAGCAGATATGAAACCGATTTCTCTTCCTTTGAAGAAACTCATTCTAAATCAGTTGCCAAATCTGGAGCACATCTGGAATCTGAATCCTGATGAAATTCTGAGCCTTCAAGACTTGCAACAAGTGTCGATTTCTAACTGTCAAACCCTTAAAAGTTTGTTTCCAACATCAGTGGCCAATCATCTTGTTAAGCTTCATGTGAGAGCTTGTGCAACATTGGTAGAAATTTTTGCAGTGGCTGATGCAGCCATCAATGGAGAAACTAAGAAGTTCAATTTCCATTGTCTGACCTCATTAACACTATGGGAATTGCCAGAGCTCAAATACTTGTACCCTGGAAAACACACTCTGGAATGGCCAATGCTAACACATCTAGATATATATCATTGTGATCAGTTGAAATTGTTTAAAACTGAGCATCATAGTGATGAATTTGCAGATACAGAGGATCAACTCGGTATTTCAATACATCAGCAAGCTGCTTTCTCGGTTGAAAAGGTACCAAAATATCTTTCCTCTATGCAGTTTTCATGTTGTGTTTGCGTGTCTCCATATGAATAAATTAGTGCGAAATTTATCAAATGTTTTGAACAATTGCTAGGTTTTTCCAAAGTTGGTGCAATTATCACTCAAAAAGGAAGACGCCATGGCAATTTCGCAAGGACAGCTCCAGGCAAGGACAGTTTCTAAAATTTTACTGGTTTCATAACTCTCCCCGAATGACACCTTTTGGTATTCATATACCTTTTTTTGTTCCGAAATTTCTTAGGTTATGCCAAGCATTGAACGCCAAGAAATCACTTGGAAGGACACTATGATTGGACAAGGACAATTTGGAGCAAATGTTGCACACCTCCTGCAAAATTTAAAACTTCTCAAATTAATGTGCTATCATGAAGATGATAAGTCAAATATATTCTCCGGAGGATTACTTGAAGAGATAACCAACATTGAAAATCTTGAAGTGGTTTGCAGTTCCTTCACTGAAATATTCTGCTCTCAAGGACCTACCACTGATTGTAGCAAAGTACTTTCAAAGCTGAAAAGATTACATCTGAAGAATCTCCCACAGCTTAATGCCATCGGATTAGAGCACTCGTGGGTAGAACCCTTACTTAAAACACTAGAAACATTGGAAGTGTTTTCATGCCCTACCATGAAAATTTTGGTGCCATCCACCTTGTCTTTTTCAAATCTTACCTCTTTGAATGTCGGTGAATGCCATGGATTGATATATGTGTTCACATCCTCAACAGCCAAAAGACTAGGTCAACTGAAGCACATATCCATACGGGATTGTCAAGCAATACAGGAAATAGTGTCCAAAGAGGAAGATCATGAATCAGAAGATGAAGATGAAGATATAACATTTGACCAGCTCAGCCTTTTGTCTCTTGAATCTTTACCAAACATCGTAGGAATTTACTCAGGGACTTCCAAGTTAAAGTTCCCATGCTTGGATCAAGTGACTTTAAAGGAATGCCCTCAAATGAAATACTCCTATGTACCTGATTTGCATGAATTCAAGCCTCAGGAGCAAACTTAATTGGAAGAGCTGAGTTTGTTGACAGGTATAAACTAGCAAAGTCAATACATTTTGTTAGAAAATTCACATGAATGTATTTGGTCAACCAATCGGGAATACCTATCAAAGGTGTTTTAATACTAAAGTCACTTCAAGTTCAAATGCAAGGATAATAAATGTTGTAATAAATGCATAATCAACCACTTTACCTGGATCCGCATTTATAGTTTTCCTAATTGGTTTTTGTGTAAGATTGATTTAATTACAATCCAAACATTTTTAAACTTGATTAATGACTTAATCGACATGTTTTGTATCGAAAGTCTCTTGGCTTCGCTTCTACAGGCACCTTACCACCCTGATCACATATTGGCATTAGGCATGGTGGGTGGATTTTCATTAGTAGGTGAGATGATTTCCTTCACTTCTGAATCCCAAACAATTCTATTGGGGTTAATACACAAAGATTCATCCATGGCATTTAGCTCTCTTCTTATTCCAAGCATTAATTTCATATTGTCCATAAAGGATGACCATTGGTTGTTGCAACTTGTGTTGTGCATGTTATTGATGTTGAGAACCAAGTGTAACATATGATTATTCTCGTGGATAAATTCATACTCCAAAAAAGATGATCCCATAGATCATTAAGTTCACATATATTTAGTCTCCTTCTAGTAGGCGCTTCTAGTAGGTGCAATAGTACATGTCACAAGTTGTTGTTGTTGAAAACCATAAATAGTAATTATAATTCATGTGAAAAATACATTGTTGATTATTTTCAACAAAAAAAAAATACATTTTTGAAAGAGGTTTTTTGAAAGAATAAATTAAATGGTCATTGAATAGACTTATAGAAAAGATATGAGCGCTCAATGAATAATTTAATTACTTTATCTTTTCTTAGTCAAAGTGTCCAACTAATTTCACAATTTTTTTCACAAAACTCATCAAACAAAAATTATGATTAAAAATAATAAACTTAAAAAATTAAAATAACAAAAGGAAATAAGTAAAAAATGTTAGGAGGAATAGAAAAATAAAAAGCAAGTTAGTAATAAACTAAAATAAAATTAAAATAACAAATATCAAATAAAAACTAAAATGTTTACATTTGTAACTATGTTCTCAATGACTCCCAATTTGACAACATTATCATTGAAACAATTAAATAAATATTAATTATCTATAATAACTTCAACATTATCAAGAAAGTAGAAAAATATTAATATGGCTAGATAATTCAAACTTGTCTCTCAATAATAAACTCGAAATTGATCTTTACCAAAATAGTTTTAACAAAATAGTACTTATGAAATCTATACCGAAAAGGTTAATCAAATAAAATAATAATAATAATAATAATAATAAAAAATTAAGATAAAAAATTTTATAAAATAAAATAAAATAAAAATTTTAAAAATATAAAAATGACTTAAACAATAAAATTACAATAGGTTGCACTGTTTTTTTTAAATAAGATTTATCATTAATCTTCTAAAGACTACTATTCAATTGATTTTTGTCTTAAATCTCAAATCAATGTAACTTCTTAATTAATTTGTAAAAACGTTATTATTAACAAAAATAACTTATTAATCAAAGTCAATAACTTTTTAAATTAATCATAGCAAATTTAAGCAAAGTAATTCCTCAATTAAATATTAATATGAATAATCCTGTTTAATTTTTTACCTCTTTTATCAAGTAAAAACCTAATTAGTCAAAGTGATTTTTTTTTAAATTCTTGTTAAAGATTTTACCTTTAATCAAAATACATTCTCAATTGTTGAATCCATCCAATTTGGTTCGAACCAAATTTTAGTCAAATTCAACTGAGTCGCTCCAACCAAAATTTGCCCGAGTTTGATCGAGTTGGCCTTAACTTAAATTTGACAAGTTGGACTTGGCTGAATTCGATCAAGTCAGCCCCAACTCAAATTTGGTCGAATTCAGTAGAGTCAGGCTTGACCAAATTTATGTTGAGTCAATCCTAATCGAATTTAGGTCAAGTCAGTTCTGACCGAGTTTTGGCCGAGTCAGCCTTGGCAAAATTCGCTCGAGTTGGCCCTGGTCAAAATTAGGCTGAATTTTACAAAGTCGAGTTCGATAAAAATTTGGTCGAATTCAATTTGGCCACATTCGATTGAGTCAACCTTGACCAAAATTTGGTTGAATTTGATCGAGTAAATCTGGCTAAAATGTTGAGATGGGACGAATCGGGTTGATGATCAAGATGGACCACTCGTAATGAAGGTTTAGACGACTGACCCATGTTGAAGGTCAAAATTAGTGCGAGCCAAGTTGACCAACCTAGGCTAAAGGTGGACCCTAATCAATTTGGATGAAGTAATGATAGATCGTCCTAAATTAAAGATTTAATAATATATTTTAAAAAAATCCATGTTTAAAAAGAAAATCATAGATCGACCCAGACCAGCCAGTTTTTATGAAGTTTTTGATTTTGTGAATTTTTTTAATGAAGAATTTTTATCTTGTAATTTTTTTAGCTCGAATCCATGTGTACCAATGTTGAATGGAACCAAATTCCCAACTGTGTTTTGTTTTACCCTAACCCACAAAATATGGTTCAAATCAATAAATCTAGATAAAATATTTAGTTTTATATATTAACTTGACCATATTTTGTCATACTAATGTTTATACATGTTTCTTTAATTAAACCTAGAAAAGTGAAATAACTCAACAATTTATTTGAATTAAAAAGGATACTTAAAGTTTTGAAAAATTGAGAGAATAATTTTATTATTCGATTCAAAATAATAAATAAATATGTCCGTTTATAAATATTTAGTAAAAAAAATATATCAAAATTATTAAAATGAATGTACGAGTGTGCCTTTAGATCTTACTTTTAGTAATCATAACTTTTTGTGTAATATTTTAATTATTTGTCAAAATTTGTTTTGGGTAAGGTGTTGAGATCTCTTAAAACATTCTAAGTTATTCTGAAGACTTGATGAACTTCCTGATGGTCCTCTCATCCTAGCTATGGTGTTCGCTCTCTCATGATTTACTCAATAGTATTGTAACAAAGATGAGTAATAAGAGTTAATTACTTGACCTCCCACTTCAGACATATATTTATAAATATTATATTGAGCTTACTCTAACTCATTTATAACCAATAAATGACATTATTCCTATTAATTGTCAATCAATGACTATTATTCTCATTAATAGTTGTTATTGCTCAAATTAATTATCAGTTAATGATCGTTCCATATCGGTCTATCATTTCCTTGTTGGATGGTCGATCAGTCCTTCGTTGATCGGTGGTCATATAGTACACAAGCCCCCCAAGCCCAAACATGTTCTTTATTGAAAGAGATGCACAAGAATTATTGTGAACTCGAGAGAGGTCTTTCGTGTTGTATAGAAAGTCTATTTTCGATGCGCTTTAAGTCTTCGTCCCTTTCTATTTTGTCTCGATGAGCTTTAGAAGTTTTCTGGAAACTTTCCCTAGATCGTATAAATGACGATGCAATGAGAGTTCACTTTAGGAGTCTTGGAACATTCCTAGGCTGAAAAAATAATCAGGTAGCTCCTTATCGGTCGAGAAGCTCCAAGAGTCTTAGAACTTTCGTGAAAGAATGATTTGATAGGAGATCTCTCCTCATCCACGAATTTTAAGTTGACCAAATGATTTATATGCAAGTCCTATAAAAATCATTAAAATATTATACATATTTATTTTAAAAAAATTATACTATGATAAGATAAATAGTAATTTAATTTATATCATTATAACAATTTCGAATAAAATAAAATTAGTGTTTAAAAATGTTTTTTTCTAATCCATTAATTTAAGAATGTTAAGTAAAATTTAATTACATTATAAAAATGTAAACAAAATAAAAGAAATTTTAAAATATAATTAGTTAGCTTTCATGTTAAAAACTTTTAGAGATGTGGACTTAACTAATTAATTGCTTCTGGAAAATGGTAGTGAAGAAAACAATAAACAAACCTAACAGCAGAGCCAGCACGAAGAGCCGAGCACAAACTTCCGAAAGGAAGAAGAGAACCACGGTGCCGGTAGGAACGGCAGCGATGTGGTGACCTGAGAAGAGAACCACCACACGCCACCACGCCGATGACCGGACGACAACGACGTCACACAAACTGCGGCAACAACGACGGCGTGGAGAACAAAGAGAACCACAGCGCCTCGCGAACTAAGAGTGCCTTCCGTGGGGATAGGAAAAGAGAGCCCCGAAAGCATCCGCGAGTAGAGGCAGCTGTGTCGGTCTTCCGCAAGCAGTAGACGACAGAAAAAGGAACCCTACCCCGCGAGCAGTAGAGGAGATAAACGAACCCTAATCGCGGTAAGTTTCGTTTATTTTCGCACGCGAAACGACAATGAATGTCGTCGTTTTTGTTTAAATAATACCGTCTGAACTCACCAACACGACTGCAAGCTCGCGAGTTTGGTGGAGCTTACTGAGTTCTCGGCGAGCCCACCGATCCCGCTCCAAAACCGAGTTTGCTTACGATTCAACTTGGGCAATGTTTGTGGTATCGTATAGTCGTCGTACGTTTTTACGAGTTAACACTCTATTTTAATAAGCACGACTGTTTTCTTGGGTGAATTGTTTTTTTTAATAAATGAAATCCCATTTATAATTTACATTTTCTAATCATAGAACGAAGCTCAAATATTTTATTCTCATATTTTTGTTTTCAGAAATCTCTTCAGAGGTATTTGATTGTGGAGAAGGTTGAGTGATGCAATGCGTTGGTTGGCTTCATTTGATGAGAGAAAATTGTGGGGATGCTTGTTTCTGTCAATTGGTTCTGTTTTCTTTGTTGGGTTTTTCTTTGTTGCTGTGATTTCCAAGCTTTTGCCACCTTCTCATGTTCCCCTCATTTCTGCATTGCAAAATGACTGGTAATTAACCATTTGATTGCTCCTAATATTGACATTAATTGCTGTTTTGTTTTATATGCTGATTATAGCGAGTGTGTTATATTGTGCGTCTCACGAACACATTCCTGATACACAGTAAATGGTTGTCCCTTTCATGACACGAATCTGATTTGTTTAGTTTGAAATTTGTGTTTGGTGATGACTCGAATGTGGTAAGAAATTAGACAAGGTTCTGTTCTTGACTTTCTTGTCACTTTGTGTATCGGGTAAGTGAAAGCTTGAGGGTTGTAACACGTTTGCGTCTGCTTGTTTCATACATCTCCGAGGGGCAAAATGAGTTTGTCTTTTAGATCTATATTAGAATAAGAAAAGTGTCTATGGCTAATGGAAAGTTGTTCGAATACACCCCAAAGTTGCCCGTCACTTAAGAGTCAAGATTAGGGGTAGTTTATGTATACCGTCTCATGAAACATTTCATACTCTATTGCAGCCTAAATCAAACATCTTGGATACTCAAGGCAGTGAAATTGGTAGCATAATAGCCTCACTGATGATGCTTTGAAAAAAAATTGTTAGGGAAATGATCAAATCAGAAGAACCAACAAATTGTTGGACTTGAGGAGAGAGGTTTTTTGTGATGAAGTAGTTAATGAAGTACCATTTTACTCTTGGTCCAGCATGATGTTTGTCTTAGTTTCCTAAGTGATTCTTTCTTTCTTTCATAAGGGCTTGGATCCTCCAAATTTGGGTATATGCTTCATATGCATTAACTCCTTAGGTTAGGAGTTCTACCTTTTACCACTGTCTGTCTACCACAACCAAATTTTCATCCTCTTTTGAACTCTTGGACTAAAATAAGAAAAATAAATTTGACTTGTTTGATAATCATGGACAATTAGATATATCGTTGGAATAAATTATGTGTTGTTGCTATCATTTTTTGTATAAGCAATTTCTGTTATCTTTGTAACTAATATTGTCTCTCTCTGAGGAAGAAAGAGAAACTAATTGTTTTTCTGATTTTGTTTTTGACAAATATAACAGGTACTACTGCTTCTTGGTGACATTGACTCTCCCTATAATTGTTGTTGCTGTGTACTTTCATTGGCTCAGCATGAAGTTGTTCAAGCATGCTTAGCATAACCTTTTCAGATTTTGAAGGCAGAAAAAAATGTATGATGTTGGAGCAACAATCACCTACATCAATTGCTGCCTTGTTAGATTCTCTGCAACTTGCACTCCTCTCATCACCTAAAAGGAGCATAAGGATTAAGATGTTAAATGTGATTACATGTGTGAATTAACATGCAAAATTTTTCCTATTTAATCAAAGGCCTCGGTTTTAAATCCTGAATATGGTGCTAAATATTTGCACCAGTTTTTCCAGAGTGATCTATGTAAACAAATATATAAAGGGGGCTTATGTAGTGTCTACTACAAAACAAGTTTACGGGCGAGTTAACTAGGTTCATGGGTGTGGGAACATGAACTTGTTTTAGAGTTGACTCATATTTACAGAATTTTAGGAAGTGAGAAAGTCCCAACTCCTCTGACTTATAGGTTGAACTGTAACTTGGAATTACACAAGTTATGAACATTTTGCACATTCTAGTTTTTTGTGCACTTTGTGCTTTTGAACTGACCATATTTGTGATTTTCTTTCAGAACTAAGGACGTTCAAGAAACCAACGAAGCACGTTTAGTTGATGAAATCATAGGGTTTCAAGAAGGCTGTTATCAGGTACTACTGCCATCATAGGTTGGCCTTTTTTCTTCTATGTGTATTTGATTTATATGTATTTATCTAGTTAAAAGTGAATTTTCTATCATGCAAATTTTGCATCTTTTTTGTTTGGATTGATATTGTAGAATTGAAGCATTAAATTGGAGTAAAATGTCAAAATTCCGTATTTAAGTTTCTAAATATTGTAGTCCTGTCATAGCAGAGTTTCATGCATTTTATTTCAAGTTTAACAACTTACATTGGAAGCTGGTTTTCCCCCATTAAATATGATGGTTGTATGTCTATTTGATTCAGGCTTTAAATGTGATTTTTGGCATGAATTTCTGCCCCATTTTAGTGGTGCTTAATTGCCTTCAACTCAAAAGGAAAAAAATGAAACCAAAGTAGGATAAACACCTGATTTCTGTGAGCGTTGTAATTCAAATGTTAATCACGCTGGACCATGATACCTTCAACTTTATTAAACTGAATGAGAAGCAAAAACAAACCACAACTTTATCATCCTCCAGAATGAAAAACTTGATTTTTTATTGCACCTGGGAGGGAGAATGGGATTTACTCGTATCAGATTATTGTATTGTACAAGCCTTTGGAAATTTTATCGTATCACTCTCTAACCTTGTACCCATGGTTCTGAATTGCGATTGAGATTGTTCTTGTAGTTGAAGCTGTTGTATTTATTGTGATGTGGGTTGTGGTCATTATAATTGTTATGTTTAATCTGATCATAAATTATTCAATTATTTTAACTATTGATATATCTTTTACAATTATTCATCAGTACATCATGCAACCTTCCAGTACACCACCGTGGACAGCCTCTTGCACTTCCCTAACATCCCATCCATTTAACCATTGAAACTTAAGGAGTTACGTTAGAAGATTGAAATTTGAAACTTTGTTTCCTTTTCCTTTTGACAAAAATGTGAAATTGAATGGTGCTGAGGTTCCATTGCGGTCCATTGTAGTAATGTTATGAATGCATTATATATCATTTTGTGGACTGTTGACTTTGTAGGATGCTCCACAACTGTAATGTTGTGCTCACAATTGCGGTCGCAGACTGCAATTTAAAAACATGCATATATCCATTAAAACAGAAACGCTTTCACACTCCTATATCTGCCAACTAAAGTGCCTCTTGCACTTCCCCAACATCCCATCCATTTAACCATTGAAACTTAAGGAGTTACATTAGAAGATTGAAATTTGAATCTTTGTTTCCTTTTTCTTTTGACAAAAATGTGAAATTGAATGGTGCTGAGGTTCCATTGTAGTTATGTTATGAATGCATTATTTTGTGGACTGTTGCCTTTGTAAGATGCTCCACAACAGTAATGTTGTGCTCACAATTGCGGTTGCAGACTGCAATTTAAAATCATGCTTATATCCTTTAGAACAGAAACACTTTCACACTCCTTTATCTGCCAACTAAACTATTAGTTACACAGGGCATAACCTTCAATTTTCTGTCTTGGTCATGACCTCCTACATTGTGACCCATCATATGTCTTCTTATCTACCCAAGCTACTTTAGGTATCCTATCATCGATGCTCTTCCCCTCAAGACACACAATGTCATTGGATGTCATGTAACTGGTCGTCAAGGGTGTA